>NC_043716.1:6691777-6741192 GCF_006229205.1 Suricata suricatta
AAGGTCCAAAAATGGACCAGAACGTGGGTAAATGGCCCTGCACGATCCAGTGGCCTCTGTTGGTGCCTCTTGGATCATTTTGCTCCCTTCCTATCTTGCAACTCGGATCCTTTTTCTTTGTTAATTACACAGCCCCAGCTTGCGTGATAGCTGGGGGCTCCCAAGCTTTGCCTTAGTGCAAAAAGGTGGGAATGTTGTGATAAATCTACTGGGAAGACAAATGCACCCAGCCCACAGAGTGATTCATTCGTCCCTGAAAGGGTTTCGCCGCTCCCAATTTTTGCCCAGAACATTTGAGCCAGCAGTAGTTCAGTCTAGACGCAAAGTGGCCAACATGCTTTGAACAAATCTGCTTTTAATGTGCAGAGTGCTCTTGTTTCCCGTTATTATTCTGAGTGATTAAAGAAAACTTCCCAGCCTGTGCTGTGCCCGTCATCATTTATTACGGAGAAACTTACTGCGGATTTACTCGTAGTCTATCTGGGACAGTATCTTCGGCCTGATGACTTCAGAAGAAAAGAGATGTGTTTTTGGCACAAATTGATAGAGTTTCAAGATTTCTGTAATAGATACATACGCCATCGTATTGCTGAGTTGAAACCAATGTGTTTCCAATAAGCGGTATTTACCGGGGTTTAACAATGGTATAATAGTTACCTGTCTATTACATGGTAGTCAAAGCTAAGAAATGTGTTTTTAATAATCAATTGGCATTTCAAATAATGTAAGATAACTGCCATATGAAATCCGAACCTCGAGACAGCCCCCATTATAGACTTGCTCTTGCGTCTCATTCATGAACTCAAGGTATCAGAGCCTGGCCGTTGCGAAAAGGATGCGACCATCAAAGGGCTGGGGATTTTATGCTTTTCTCTACACCTTCTTGGCTTTTCTCTTTTGAGTCTTCCTTTTCCTCTACTGGATTTTATTACATCTTGTGTTATAACTAGCAGAGATCACACCCTACCTATCAACAACATGGATGCTTCCTCCCAACTGAGAAGGAAAAAACAACAACAAATAACTGAAAAAATATCTTTAGGAGCACCTGGATAGCGCAGCTGGTTAAGCACCAGCTTTAGCTCAGGTCATGATCTCACTGTTGGTGAGATCGAGCCCCGTGTCCAGCTCTGTGCTGACCGCTGAGAGCCAGGAGCTTGCTTCTGATTCTGTGTCTCCCTCCCTCTCTGCTCCTCCCCTGCTCACACTCCATCTCTCTTTCAAAAATAATAAAGATTAAAAAAAATAAAAAATATATATTTAGCTCGTTTAATCCACACCTGGAGAGATAGATGGGACACATCTCAAGGTCACAGTGATGTACGTGGGGTGACAGAGTCCCTTGAGAGTAATGCTCCCTGTCACTTCGCATGAAAGTTTCACCAATCATTTTATCCTGTGGCTTACATGTATGTGGTGTTGTATGCCAACTGTCTCTCGGTAAGACTGGGGGAAGAAAAAGAATTTCAGCCCTTCTCCCTCCTGTGGTCTCCTGGAGAGTAGCCCATTGGCCCACACCACCGTAGATGTTGCGTCCTTTAGATGTCTCATCCTTCATTTGTATAGATATTTATCAGGTGCCTCTTTTATGTGAAATTGTTCTGCCAGGTATGAATGCCTCAAAAACAAAAGGCAAAGTATCTGCCTTCAGGGAACTTTCAATTTGAAGGGGAAGATGGACAGGACAGTCGTAATGACAAACTCTGCAAAGTAAGGAAAGGGACACACCCCTATGAACACAAGGGGAACAGATACCCAGCACAGGTGCAAGACAAGGACCATTCAAACAATGGTGCTGATAAGACATCGCTCTCCCGTGCCCTGTGGCCTACAAAGCATCTCTCTATGCAATGCTTCGCTTCCAGAGGCTTCCCCCTCTCCCCTGGCATGCTCTTAGCCCCCTGCATGGCCATGCCCCATTCATCCAGCCTGGAACTCAGCTCCCATGTCGCCACGTCAAAGGGGTCTTCCTCTGCTCTCTCCAGTGTGGTGCTCCCAACACCAGACCCCTTTATTCTCTCACCTCACCCCTGTTTTCCACCATACATAAAGCATACTCTTTATTGTGTCTCTCCCTAGAAGAATCTGGGCTCCTCCAAGGCTGGGGCTGAGTCCAGCACAGATGACTGCAGAAACCCCCCAAGGTTTGTAGGTGACCTAACAGCAGTAAGACATTTTGGGGAAATGGATACTCTCCCTGAGCAACTAAGACGACATTTGGGGTTTGACCCAGGAGGCGGGATGTCACACATGACTTGCTGCCCATCATGGGGGTGTTCCATCCGCTGCCCAGCCCACACCTCCTCTGCTGAGGACACAGATCACTCAGGCCTCCAAGGATCCCTGGAGTCCGCACTGAGGATCACCTCTTCTCCCCTCCATCTGAACCCCGCCAACAAGGGCTGACTCCCAGGGTCTCCAGCCAGACGTGGCCTGACGTGGCATCTCTGCCGGGAGCTAACTACAGCCCCCCCCGACCCCCTGCACACTGAGAGCGGGGAGGGGGGGCAGATAACTGAAGGAAGCACACAGCAAGAGGTATGCTCCCTCACAGCCAAAGCCTCTTAGGAATGAGAGCTCGGCAAGAGCATGGGCCTCGGGTCCCCACCTCTGCCAAGTGTCAGCCTCCATTAAAGGGCAGAGGGAAGATCAGTTGCAGAAGATGGAGAGTCTGGGCCAAGGCGGGAGTTCCCTCCCCAAGCTCAAGGGGGCTCGGTTAGCATTTCTGCGGAGATTGGCAACTGTGGTAGAACCTGTCAGCCCATGAGCTTTCCAGAGGATTTATCCACCCCAACACGTGCGCGTTTTGAAAAGCAGGGATCTGTTGAGAGTTGATTCATTCCTCCTTGGGGGCTTCTCATTCTGCCTCCCACCTCTGTTAGCCGGTCCCGCCCCTTCCTTTGCTTTTGGACTTCTCAGAGCCCCATGTTAGGGAATGTTCTTTTTTGCTTAAGATTAGTGTTTTTGTGGAAGACGCCTATTCCAACAATAATAGTACACTACTTTTGGTCCTCCGACAAAGGAGGGCTAGAATTTCTAAAGGCACTTTGGAAGATGTTGCTATACAAATATTAGCCCGTGTTGAGTTTTTAGGCTAATTGAAAATCGTGAGATAGTCACATTCCAGGTTTACACCAAAGGGAAATGGAGATTCAGAGAGGTTAAAGTTTTCCCAAGGTCACACAGATGATGAGGAGTAGTGGGGGGTGGGGGGGGCGGAAACACAGGACTTCTCTCTACCGTTCCCTAGCAGTACACAGATCTCTTGGAAATTTCCTTCCAAGGTATGACACAGACAGAAACTGACAAATCGCCTCCTGGTTTGGGAAATCCTCCTTTTCAATCTAAAAGAAAACAATAGCATATTTGCAGATAAATCGTGAGATTAAATACATCAGTGGACATTCACCTATAAGCCTGTATACAGGCAGCTTGCCCAAAAGGTGTATGTGGCTTTCAGATATTTTTAATATTTCAAAATATGTCCCTAAGGATGAATTCTTTGCAAATACACACTCAAGTTTCTCTCTCTTTAAAAAGGGCCACAACTCTGTAATTTGAGATGTAAAAGGAAGTGATATATAACTTTTACACAGTTAATGCTGTTTTACATGGCATTAAAGTTATTGCTTGATATTTTAAGCTTTTGTGAAGACTGAGCCCATCTCATTAGTTTTATTAATATGCATAGAAACAATTTAATAGGAACTCTAGTCATTTGAAATTTATGACCACTCAAACATAAACGTTTACCTTTGTTTGGCTAATGGGGAAAACATGTAGGCAAATGGGAAATGCAAAGCCTACATGTTTGATATACTGAAGAAAATACTTATTTCCATCTCTTTAGAACCAGATGCTTCTGTTGTGTGCACATCTTACTTATTTATTCATTACGACCAATCCTCAAGGGTTCCTATGTAGCAGCAATTATCGGCTTAAGTACAAAGTATGGTGTAGTCTTGAAAGTAATTGTTATAATTCATTTTTCTTAAAACTTCATTTGCAAAACTTTACTATTCAAGCTACGAGTCCAGATTAGTGATATGCGCAGAGTTTGGAGTCTAACAGATCTGGTTTAATTTCCAGTGATGCCATTTTTTTTTTTAAACTTAAGTGTGAATGAAAATTGCTGAGTTTTTTTTAATGTTTATTTATTTTTGAGAGGGAGAGACAGAGACAGAGTGCAAGCTGGGGAGGGGCAGAGAGAGAGAGAGAGAGAGAGAGAGAGAGAGACGCAGAATCTGAAGCAGGCTCCAGGCTCTGAGCTGTCAGCACAGAACCTGACTTGGGGCTCGAACCCACGAACTGTGAGATCCTGACCTAGCCGAAATTGGACGCTCAACCAACTGAGTCACCCAGGTGTTCCAATGCAACATTTTGGTTGATTGTCCTTGGACAAATGACTTGATCTTCATGAGTTTCATCATTGTCCAAGTTGGGCCAGCTTCCTGGACTAAAATAAGTGTCGTCAATAATTACTCTGGAAAAGCAAGCATCATCAGGGACTGGCCTGGGCAAGCCAGACAGATGGTTACTTTATCAAAATGTGACTAGTTTTTCAAGTTTCTAGCCTTTGGCATATCCAGGTTGTTGGTGTTTTGTTCCAATTTTTCTATCATTGCCTCCAACTGTAAGGGATGAAATCTATCCAAGTGTCATGAACCCATCTTAAATCTGTCCCATTCAGTTGTAAGACTATTCCCATTAGGGTTATTGAGTCACATCTTCGTGTGTAGGAGAGTCCTAAAGACAAATTTAAAACTTCTTATGTAGTTCAACATTTTACCTCTCCCCGATATCAGGCCCGACTTGAGGCCCTCAAAACTAGGAGAATAAAAGGACAAATTCTGTTCTATGTCTCTCGTTCTTTGAGTCCTTCTCCTCAGTTCACTGCTTCTGGCTCCCCAGGGGCAAGGTTGTAGGAAAGGGGCCTTATCCAGCCACCCCTGGCTTCACGGGGCAGTATGCCCACTGTGCACACCACACTTTATTAAAACAATCTGCACCAATTGTGGTTTTAATTTGCAGTCCTTTGGGTAACGATGATGTTGAATCTATTTTCACTTGTATTTCTCTTCTACAGATTACCTATTTATATCCTCGGTCAGTGTATCTTTCTTGACTTTTTAAAATAAGATTTTCTTTCACTTTCCTAAAACAAAAAGATTAATAAAAACCATACCCATGCCTCCAAATGATGATGATTAACATGTATAACATTTTCACTATCTTTAATAGAAGAAATAAAGCACTGCAGATAGAACTGAAGTGTACATTATAATTACAATAACCATGAGCGCTAAGTAGTATATTATGCATGTGTGTATGTTTTAAATTGTGGGGAAGAGCACTGGGTGTTATATGGAAACCAACTTGGTAATAAACTATTAATACAAAAATTAAAAAATAAAAACATTTGTATAAAAATGGGAAAATTTCATACCCATATTCTGTAAGCCTCCTTTTTTTGACAATACAGTTTTTAGCTCTTCCTATTACATATATTAAAAAGAGAAATACATGTTTTTAAAAGTTTATTTATCAAAAATTTTAAAATATTTATTTATTTTTGAGAGAGAGGGAGAGACAGAGTGCAAGTGGTGGGGGACAGGGGGCAGAGAGAGACGGAGACACAGAATCCAAAGTAGACTCCAGGCTCTGAGCTGTCAACACAGAGCCCGATGTGGGGCTTGAACTCATGAACTGTGTGCAAGACCATGACCTGAACCAAAGTCGGATGCTTAACCTACTGAGCCACCCAGACACCCCTTAAAAGTTTCTTTTAATCACTGTATAATGTTCCACCATCAGACCAAATGATTGAAGACCTTGTAACTGCCATATAATATTCTATCATGTTTGTAAAGTTTGATGGTTCCAAGCTAAGATTGTAAACATCTTCATACATGCCTCTTCGTGCTTGTGTCCAAATATTTCTTGAAGATAATTACTGTAAGTGGAATCGCTGAGTGATAAGATATGTGCTTTCTAATTTTACAAGCTACTGACAAAATGTTCTTTGCGTGAGTCATAAAACCTTCCACTTCTGCCGACAAGGTATGATACCACCCATTTCTCCACCTTCTTGCCTGCAAGTGATATTGCCAAACATTTCAATCTATGTCGATTTGGTGGATGAGATATAAAAATGCGTGTTTAATTTCTGATTGTCTGATTTCATTCCTGCCTTGCTGCCCATTAATCAATTAGTACCAAATGTACACTGTCAGTAGCTTTTTCTGTGTCTCCATTTGTAAATTCCCCATTTGCATTCTTTGTGCCTTTTGCTTTTGGGGTAATAGTTCTTACTTGTGGCTTTATTTTTTTAAGTTTATTTATTTATTTTTAAGAGAGAGAGAAAGTGAGAGTGGGGGAGGGGCAGAGAGAGAATCCCAAGCAGGCTCTGCACTGTCAACTCCTATGAGGGATTCGAACCCACGGACCATAAGAACATGACTTGAGCTGAAGTCAGATGCTTAACCAGTTGAATGAGCCACCTAGGTGCCACTTTCCTACTTGTGTTTTAATATATACACATTTACTGAGGATATTTGCCTTGGTTTTTTCCAGCTTGTATTTGACTCAAGTTTTCTTGCAGTGTTTTGGACACTTGGAAGATGTTAACTTTTTGTTCAGTTAGATGGCACTATCTATACGGTTTCCTACTGACTTTATACTGAACTATATTTGGATGCGTATATGGGGATTAATATGGTGACAGCTGTTTTCCAGACAAAGATAGAATTTTACAAAAGAACATACAAGGTGTAGCTTTAATATTCTTCAGTGAAATAGAAGCCAGAATTATCTGAGAAAGGGAACACATGAGGTGGGAAGAAATAAAAGTGTTACCTGATTTTTTTCTTTTTACAACATATGTAATTTTGTTTTGCTGGGGTGAGCATAGCTACTTAGCTAATTCGTTCTCTCCAGGTATGAGGATGGTCTCAGTTGAAGGAGCTCCAATTCCGGGCACACTGTGATGATTATTTCTGGACTTTGTGTCAAACGCAACAAAATATTTCTCAGGGAACTGTTGGGTGACATGGTGGCTTCGAATAGCATGCCCCTTTCAGCGTATTGATGACCAGCAAAATCAGATGACTCTGGGAGTAACCTGTCCCAAACACAGCACAGAAAAAAGGGAAACTGTCAAGTAGACAAACAGCAAACATCAGCATAATCAGCCTCCACTGACAAGTGACACTACAGGCTCTTGGGGTAGCAGAATGAGCCTTCCTGATATTGCACAGAGACGTTCTCTGACTGACATTTCCTGTGTATAAATTCTGCTCCATCCGTGATTGTCGGAATTGATTATTTTAGAGCCGGCCGGATGCCGTGCTTCTCTGGCCCTGGTGTGTGTCTCAGCCACTGCCTCCTAGGACGCCAAGCTTCCTGCACTGTTTCTTGCTCTTTTGTGTCCTTCTAGGACTGAACACCCAGAACAAAACAAAAAGGGTTCATGGGACAGACTTGCACTGCGTGGGACCCTGGTGTGGAGAAAACACTAACTGGCTGCTGGATCCCCCGTAGATCAGAGTTATATGTGTGTTATCTACTCTCCAGTGATTGCCCTGAAAAAGGGAGGAGATGAAGATTCTGACACACAGTTACGAAATATTAAAATGGCTCCAAGTCCAAGTCATTAAACTACCCACCTTAGAGGCACTACGGGATGCCTTAGTTGGAAACAAGGTTTGGACGCAGACAAGGACTCCTTAGCAATGCTCCCAGGCCTGCTACTCATCATCTTCAAGCTTCCACCGTCGTGGGGGCTGTGGGATTGTCCCCCTACCTCAGGAAAGGAAAAAGAAAACCTCAAGGCAACCTGACTATACGAGTACCTGACAACATCCCTCATGACCTTGTAACGTGAGACCACTTAATCAGACTGCATATGGGTGTGTTACCATATATCGGAGACAAAAAGGCAAAAATATAAGAAAAAACTATGCCACGTGGCATTCAAGGCTCAGTTCTTCAAGTACCAACCCAACTGAGCAGTGCCGGCAGGAATAAAGTTGCTGCCTGGAAAGAAAATCCTCGGTGTCACAATTCTTTGTGTGAGAATCCTGCTACAGGGCATCCTCATGTTCTTATTTCTGATGGTTCTTTTATGGAAGAGTATTTTCTCAGCTTTCCTTGTGGCTGTTGGAATGATGTCATCACTCTGTTTTGTGGAGAATTCCCTTCGGTATCTGTTGGCAGTAACCATTCTAACCCCAGATGTAGATGCAGCAGAGCATAGGCAGTGTCACATGCTCAGCGGGAGCTGGTGCTTTTATTTTTAATGTTTGTTTGTTTTTGAGAGAGAGAGTGTGAGCAGAGGAGGAGCAAAGAGAGAGGGACATACAGAATCCAAAGCAGGCTTCAGGCTCTGAGCTGTCAGCACAGAGCCTGACGTGGGGCTCGAACCCACAACCCCCAAGATCATGGCCTGAGCTGAAGTCTGATGCTTAACCGACTGAGCCTCCCCAGCACCCTGGGAAGCTGACAACTTTTAATGCAATTTGCTATTTAATGCTCAGGACAGCCCTCCAAATTTAATGCTATGATCCAGAGTTTTCACAGAGCAGGCTATGGAGATACAGAGAGGTCAGAGTTGCACAATTGGTATGTGGGCAGTTTGCGATCCAAACCCCTGTTTACTGGACAATAGACATTTCCTGTCTTTACTGTTTCTCTCTTATGGTACCTGTAGGTGCTCTTGTAAAAAAAAAAAAAATAACTGAGTTATTGGCCAGGGCACATGATTTTTCTTAGTACATAAAATGAGACGGTTGAACCAAATAGTCATAAGCATTTTCTTTAATCTTGTGAGTCAACCAATTTTATAGAAGAGGGATAGAAATGTCAAGGTTTTCCGATCAGTAATTGATATAAAAAGATGAACTACTGTCAAAATGAGACAAAGCCTTCAAAAAACACATTTGAGTGTCATAGCTCTCCATTTAAAATAAAACAATCCTGGGGTGCCTGGGTGGCTCAGTGAGTTAAGTATCCGACTTCAACTCAGGTCATGATCTCTCATTCCTGGGTTCAAGTCCCACATTGTTCTCTGTGCTGACAGCTTAGAGCCTGGAGCCTCCTTCAGATTCTGTGTCTCTCTTTCTCTGCCCCTCCCTACTCATGCTTTGTCTCCCTCTGTCTCAAAAATAAACAAACATTAAAAAATCTTAAAAATAAAACATTTTAAAATTTTGTTGTGTGAAAAATGTCCAGAACATTCACAGTGCAAGTTTTGCTCCTGGTAGTAGCAATAATTCTTTAAAAAGTTATAATCCAATCTTGTTTTTGTCAAATGTTTATTTAGCTTTATGATACATTAAGATCAAAATACCAAATAATAAATCAGCAGTTCAATAGAAACAAGATTTATAAAAAATATCCAGGAATTAACTATATATTAATTAATCTACAACTATAAATAGAGAAGAAAACTTGGTCAACTACTTAGAGATACTTTCTTGGGCCAAATGGCATAGTTTAGAAAAGTGATAGATTCTCTCAAAATGAACATAAATTTAATGAATTGCCAAAAAAAATCAACATGGTTTCTGGTGAAATGTAATAAAATGATTTTAATATTTACCTGGTGAATAAAGTAGTAAGATTAAAATTAAAAAGACAATTAAACAAAAGAAAGAAAGAAAGAGAAAATACATGGGGCTGTGGAAGTACTCTTGCTAGATTTCCAGTCGCATTATTAATTGTGGTTCTTAAAACTGTATGTGAAGTCAGGGCACTTGGTTGACTCAGTCAGTTAAGCTTCCAAATTCAGCTCAGGTCATGATCTTGCGGTTTGTGAGTTCGAGCCCCATGATGGGTTTCGTGCTGACAGCTCAGAGCCTGGAGCCGGCTTTGGATTCTGTGTCTCTCTCTCTTCCCACCCTTCCTGCTCATGCTCTGTATCTCTCTTCTTCAAAATAAATAAACATTAAAAAATTATTTAAAAAACCGTTAGCAAAGTTTTGATGAAAAAGGTAGAGAATAGATGTTTACCCAGTATATCAATTCAACCTTCTAAACTTTACTTGGGGCATCAAGGAGTCTGGTTGTGGGAGGTTTAGAACACTGAAGGATGAGATGAGAACTCTTAAGACAGAGAGTAAAGACAGAGCTGCAATTTATTGGTCATCTCATTCCAACGCAAACTTTCGATGTACCTAGTTATAGTGTTAGGTAGGAAGGTGTGGTATTTAGGATGGAATTCAGCTGTGAGCATACAGGCAAGAGAGGCAAGAATCTGTCCTTGGATTTCTTACTTTAGATCACATTTAGTCATCCCCAGAAGAGAGCTCTCCACTTTGTGATCCAAGATGGCAGCATCCATGTGCCAGGTAGTAGTAAGATGGAGGAGAAGACTAAGCAGATGAAGGAGACAAACAGCCCCAGAGGGAGATTCCTGGAAGTGGTCTTCTATCACCTGGACGATCACTGAATCACATGTGATACTAGTTGCCAGGGAAGCCTGGAGTTTGCCCTATTCTGAGGAACCTGGAATTCAGCTAAAATTCTACTCTCCTGGAAGGAATGGCTGCTAGGAGAAAACCAACAGACTTTACCGCTAAGGGAAGGGAGAAAGAACTGAAGGGGATGGGAGGTGATCAGGGCAAGTCTTGTAATTTGGGATTTGGGAACATTTTTGTGAAATCTCTAAAATATACATAGATGGGGACATTTCTCAGCTCCCTTGACATGAGTGCAACTGGAAAACAACCCCAAATCTCCTAACATTCTGTCAACCAGAGTCATAGCCCACCTAGAACGTTAATTTCTGTTATTACAGCTTTAGGTATAAAAGCTTTTGTTTGAGGTAATGAAAAAAATAATAAAATAATTTACAAAGCCGTGGAATCATGCTGTGTATCATTCTTGAATCTGTTTTATTTTTTAAAATGTTTTATGTCTTTATTTTATTTTGAGAGACAGAGACAGAGCATGAGTGGGGGAGGAGCAGAGAGAGAGAGAGAGAGAGGGAGACACAGAATCAGAAGCAGGCTCCAGGCTCTGAGCTCTCAGCACAGAGCCTGACTCAGGGCTCAAACCCACTAACTGTGAGATCATGACCTGAGCCGAAGTAGGACACCTTAACTGACTGAGCCTCCCAGGTGCCCCATACTTGAATCTGCTTTAAAGCTTGAAAATTTGATAATTCTGTTTGATCCATCACCCATATAAAGCGAGAAGTTTCCCAAGTAAATAAGTATTTTTCTAAATCATACCTCTCATTCTGCATAGCATTTCACTGTAACTCATACCTTGTTGTCAGAATACAACTACGTGGAGTTCCATGGTAGTAAAGTGATCCCTAGCTCAACCTGATTTAAGGACCACAGGAACACCTCCTGCTATCAAAATCAGACAACTGTTCAACTGCCAAAGAACCCGTTTACTTTAAGCCTCTTGCTCTGTTTTGTCATTATCAACTGTCCTGGTAAACGGTTAATCCCATTACTCAGTTGGCTTTGAAGGATTTCTTTCTCCCTTCCCTTTAATCAGTGCAACCAAAGGAAACCACAAGTAACTTTGACTCTCAGGTATCAAAAGCTGTCTCCCAGGTTTGTGACAGGTTGAATTGAATGTGTACAACTGGGGATGCAGACTGATGAGTGGGCAGGTCTGGTGCCCAGATGGCCTACATGGTCTTGTTTTGTTTTGCCATGGAGCCAACATACAACCATCAGGATCCTTCACATAAACATCTAGTGTTCTGGCTTTTCTTTGAATGTCGGGAGATGTGACACTTCCTAACTACACCCGTCCCCTGCCCCCTGACATATGACAGCAGGGAGTTGGAAATGAGGAGTGACTGTTCCCTTTATAATATGCTCTCTAGCTCTGTTCCCATATCACTACTCCATGTTGTCTCCTCCGTCCTGAGACCGAGCGTCAATTGCATTGGTCCACACACACGGGGTATCTGTTTTTGCACTACGGGGAAGCTCTTCTCTCTGATCACGTCTCTCTCAAAATTGAGAAAGTGAAAGATGAACTAACTAGGAGGGTCTCATGCTTCAGGAGTCATATGAGAGAGCCATTGTTTCATGGAAGTCGAAGATTCTTAAATAATTGCATATCTTAAATACTTGCAAATGATAGTACTTTTTTGCCCTCATCAGTATTTGGGTTTGAGATCTCTGGAATACAGCTTCCTCCTGAAATATGCACACAGTGGAAAGTTTGACTCGAAGTTCATCTAACAAGAGAAATCAGCTCTGGAACTCCATCCATCCCTTTGAACATGGCTCTGTGTAATCATGCTTCTGATCCCTTCATGCTCAGCAGCTGGGAGCTTTGTTTCCTGCCATGCCCATCCATTTTCCATGTCTCTACTCTTCTTCTGCACAGATCCTATCAGCTAAAAAGAAAACTGCTATTCTTCTTAGCTACTGCCATTTCTTTTTTACCAGATACTAATGTAGATCGCGTGTGTTCTCCGCACCAACCTTTGGATCATATGCCATCCGGTCAAGCCAGCCTTGACTCACGCTGTGTGGGGTCCTTGCCAACAGCTTCCCCCATAATTCTCTCCTCAGGATTAACAATGGTCTCCTTCTAGTCACTTCCAATTAATTTACTTTCATGGAACTTTCTAGAACTTTTTAGCAACATTGACTTTTCACGGTTTCTTAAGATTTTGCTGCCCTTGGAGTCTATGACCATATATGCTGCTGATTTCCACTGCCTGACTGCAAGTGACTTCCTCGCTTCTTTATGTTTTCTCTGTATTTATATGTATGCTCTAAATTTTTTCCTATGGAGAGTTCACTGATTTTTTTTAATTTTTAATTTTTGGTAATGTTTTATTTTATTTTTGGGAGATAGAGAGTCAGTGCAAGCAGAGGAGGGGCAGAAAGAGAGAGAGAGACACACACAATTTGAAGCAGGCTCCAGGCTTTGAGCTGTCAACAGAGCCTGACACGGGGCTCAAACCCAGAAAGCATGGGATTATAACTTGGGTTGAAGTCAGATACTTAACCGACTGAGTCACCCAGGCGCCCTGAGTTCACTGATTTTTTATGGATTTTATTATTCTACATATTTATCTTTTTTATGAGTTATTTACCTTATAACTGGAAGCTTTGCATTTGGACCATTTTCACCCATTCCCCACCCTCGTCTACCAAAACACTCATCTGTTCTCATTTATTTACTTGTTTATTTTTAGATTCCACCTAGAAATGAACTCATATAGTGCTTGCCTTTCTCTGTCTTACTTAGCATAATGCCCTCAAGGCAAGGGCCAAATGTCAGAGTTTCTTCCTTTTTTATGCCCGGCTAATACTCCATTAGGTATCTGCATTTCTGATGCCCCCAAGGTACATCTTCACCAAATCTTTCACCCAAATATGTAGATAGCCTGCTAGATTCAGAGAAGTCCTCTTACAGTTAGCCCAGTGACTCATGCATGATCTTCCCAACCACTGCTAATGTTAATATTATTATTACTCTCCCCACTTCAGGAATAAATTCTAGAGAAGTTACGCTCAGGAATGATCCAGAATTAGTGTAAGTTGCAGCTGGCTGAAGAAGCGAGGTGCCAGAAAGCACAGAGCTGACAAAGGGGATTGAGCGCAATGAATTAATAGCAAGAAGACCATATGGTGATGGACACGGAGTTTTAACTCTTGTCACTTAAAAGTTGTATGAGTTTATCAGCTCTATTAAGTAATCACTCTGACCTCTGTTACGTAATTGCTCTGTCAATATAATAATGATGAAATTATCCGAAGCTGGGGTCTGGAACACACATTTTGCTTTTGATATGAAGAGGTGAGTGACAGTCTTTCTAAGTCAATGTGTGTCCTGTTCAGGCCACTGAGGTTTCCTGTCTTCCCTTCCATACTCGCTATTTTCCCATGCAGCCTTGTCCTGAGCATGACAGCATGTGTAACCCGACCCTAATAACAGCGCCTGCTGGATGCTTGGACTGGCGTCCTGTCCGCTGAGAGGTGATTGGCCGTCAGCTCAACTGGAATCTTGATGAGGTTACCTGTCTACATTGGTGATTGTCATTCTTTTTAAAAAAATTTTTAATGTTTATTTATTTTTGAGAGAGAGACAGAATGCGATCGATGAGGGGCAGGGAGAGAGAGGGAGACACGGAATCTGAAGCAGCTCCAGGCTCTGAGCTGTCAGCACATAGTGTGACTCGGGGCTCGAACTCATGGACTGAGAGATCATGAGCTGAGCTGACCTTGGTGCTTAATTGACTGAGCCCCCCAGGCTCAGTGATTAGCATTCTATACATGCTCCTGTAGCTGTGACCCTCCTTCACAGGAAGCTCCTTTGGACACTGAAGTTAGATTTCACTGGTGACAGACACTTCATGATCACTTCAGAATTTCTACACAGGAGGGCCCTAAGCCCAGTCTCCTCCTAGAGAAGGGGCTTTTCTAGGAGCCTTTCCTTAAAATTCCACATGGGTGGCAAGTATATTGCTTTTATGTACATTGCATGTTCGTGGGGGGTAATTTGGAAGAAGACCCGTTGCCAAGCAACTGTGAAGCACCAGGAACATCCCTCTTTGTGCAGGAATGGGGGTTGTTTCCCCCAGTCCTGACTCAGCTTGGTCCACCTTCTTCCCCTACATCCATTTACTGCTGGTTCCATAGTACTTACTTACCCTCCTGAAATGTTACACATTCTTCTAGAAACTCTTTCATTCTCCTCTCTGTGAATAAAATGGCCACCCTGTGACCTGCACTGGCTCTATTCTGTCTTTCATGTAATGGGTTAAGTCATCCACTAAATGGAGTAGACTCTATGGCCACCCAGGTGGCTGAGTCTGTTAAGGGTCTGACTTCTGCTCAGGTCATGATCTCGTGATTCATGGGTTCGAGCCCCATGTCACATTCTGTGCTGACAGCTGAGAGCCTGGAGCCTGCTTTGGATTCTGTGTGTGTGTCTCTCTCTGTCCCTCCTGATCTCTTTCTCTCCCTGTCAAAAATAAACATTAAATAGTCTCTCAAGTTTTGCATCCCTCTCTCTCCCCAACTCTCTCTGAACTGAGGGTTGAGGGGGAAGGGGGAGGGGGGAAAAGAGGTGGTGGTGATGGTGTAGGGCACTTGGGGGGAAGAGCACTGGGTGTTGTATGGAAAACAATTTGACAATAAAATATTATGGAGGGGAAAAAAATAATACCTCCTTAAAAAAATAAACATTAAAAAATATTAAATTCAGTAGACTTTCCTGTATCATTCTTTTTGTCCACAGGATCAGTAATGGTACCCCTCTTTGACTTCTTACATGAGTAACTTGTGTCTTCCTTCTTTTATCCTCGGTTGGCAGTGCTACCAGCTTTATGGATTTTTTTTTTTTTTTTTGGAACCAGTTTTGAGTTTCACTTGATTGTTGCTTTCCTGTTTTCAGTTTTACTGATTTTTAACCTAATTTTTTACTAGCTCCTTCTTCTTGTTTTAGGTATAAATTGCTCTCCTTTCTCTAGTTCCTGAGATAGAAGCTTAGATGATAGATTCTAGAACTTTATTTTTTTTCTAATATAGGCATTTAAAGCTATAAATTTCCCTCCAATACCCCACTACTTTTGCTGTGTCACACAAGTTTTGATCAATTGTATTTTCATTTGGTTCAAAAAAAAATTTTTTTAAATTTATTTGGAGACTTCTCCTTGGACCCCTGTGTGGTTTAGAGGTTGTTTAATCTCCAAACATTTGAGAATTTTGCCCACTCTTTCTGTTCATGATTTTTGTCTAATTCCATCATGATCTGAGAGCATACTTTGCATGATTTTTGTTCTTTGAAATGTGTCAGGGTTTGTTTCAGGCACAGAATTCAATCTCTTTTCGTGAATGCTTCATGTGAGCTAGAGAAGTATGTGTAATTTGCTGCTGTTGGATAGGATGTTCTTAAATGTCAATTAGGACGATTTGATTGACGGTACTTTCAGGTCCGCTATATTCTGACTGATTTCTTGACCCATCAATAACTGGTAGAAGGTTGATAAAGTCTCCAACCATGGTAGGGATTTGTCTAGCTTTCCTTGCAGTTTTTGCTTTGAATATTTTGATGCTTTGTTAGATGCACCCACATTTAGACTAAATATATCTTCTTGGAGAATTAACCCCTTCGTCACTATGCAGGGTCTCTCTTTATCTCCGATAATTCTCCTTAATCTGAAATGTGCTTTGTCTGAAATTAAAGTAACCATGCCAACTTGTTTTGATAAGTGTTAGCAGGATATGTTTTTCTCCATCCTCTTGCTTTTAGTATCTATGTGTCTTTAATGTGCATTTCTTGTAAATAATGTATAGTTAGGATCTCTACTCTGTCTTCTACTCTGACAATCTCTGTCTTTTCAATTATGTATTTAGATCATTCACATTTAACATGATGATTAATGTACTTGGAGAAATAGCCAGTATGTTTGTAAAAGTTTTTTTTCTGCATTGCCTTTTCCCCCCTATTTCATCCCTCTTTTTCTGCCTTCTCTGCTTTTAGTTGAACATATCATGTGATCCCATTTTATTTCCTTTCCTTGAATATAAACTCTGCTCCTTTAAAAAAGATAAGTGGTTGCCCTAGAATTTGTAGTACATATTTTTAAGTAATCTAAGCCCACCTTCAAATAATACCATACCACCTCACATGTATTACAGGTACCTTATAACAAGGTATCCCAATTCCTCCCTCTGCTCTTTATGACTTTGTTTTGTTTACTTTTAAGTTTATTTATTTATTTTGAGGGAGAAGGAGAGTGCGAGTGGGGGAGGGCAGAGAAAGAGGGAGAGAGAGAATTCCAATCAGGCTCTGTGCTGTTAGCTCAGAGCCTGAGGCTGTGCTTGAACTCATGAACCATGAGATCATGATCTGAGCCAAGTCAAGAGCCAGATTCTTAACGAACTGAGCCACCCAGGAGCCCCTATGACTTTGGTGTTATTTGCTTCATTTACCCACAGCTATCATAACTGAATATATTATTTTATTGATACATTACTTTAAACAAGCAGGTGTCTTTTGGATCAACTAGGAATAATAAAAAAAAGTATTTTGCTTTCCTTCATATGATCCTTCTCTGATGCTCTTCCTTTTCTTTCTGATGATCTGAGTCTCTGACTCACATGGTTTGCCTTCTGCCTATAGTGGCTCTGTTCATGCAGGGAAGGCCTGGTAGTGGTGAATTCCCTTAGGTTTTATTTGTCAAAGAAGGTCTGGATTTTCTCTTCACCTTTGAGGATGACTGTTGCTGGATTTTGAATTTTTAGGTTGTTGTGTTGATTTATGTTTCCTTGTAATACTTTGAATCCATCACTCCATTCTCTTGTTGCTTGCATGATTTCTGATGACAAATCTGCTGTAATTCTTATCCTGTTCCTCTATTAGAACTGCCCCACTCACAACCTGCCTCAGGATTTTCAATTTGTCTTTCATTTTCTACAGTTTAAATATGAAATGCATAGGTGTCAATTTTTGTATATTTATCTTCTCTGGTATTCTCTGAACTTCCTGGATCTGTGATCTGGTGACTGTCAATCTTTCAAAAAAAAAAAGATTGCGGCCTTTATTATTGTGAATGTTTTCCTGCTCTATTCTTTTTCTCCTTTTAGTATTCTTTTTTAAAAATAACTTTTCTAAAAATGTTTATTTTTGAGAGACAGTGTGAGTGGGGCAGGGGAAGAGAGAGAGGGAGACAGAGGATCCAAAGTGGGCTCTGCAGTGATAGTGGGGCTCCAGCTCACAAACCATCAGATCAGGACCTGAGCCAAAGTAGGACACCTAACCAAGCCACCCAGGCACGCCTTTCCTTCTGGTATTCTAATTAAATATAGGGTATACCCTTGGAAATTGTCCCACACTTGTTGAATGTTCTATTCTGGGGGTTTTTTTCACTCTTTTTTTCCCCATTGTGTTTCAGTTTAAAATGTTTCAGTTGGCATATCTTCATACTACTGAATCTTTCCCATGAAGGGCATTCTTCATTCTCTTACAGCGTTTTTGATTTCTACATTTTTTTTGCTCCTAATGTTTCCCTCTCTCTGTTTTCTCACCTCTCCTTTTTTCTGTGATCTGCTTTTTTGTTAGAGCCTCTAACATATTCATCTCAGTGATTTTAACTTCTGTTCCAAATCTGATAGTTCCAAATCTGTTCCTTTATTTCAGTCTGCTTCTTTTTTCTTTCCTTTTTTTTTCTTTTTTCTTGTCTTTTCTTTTCTTGTGGTTTTTATTTTGTTTTTCTTTGTTGTTGTTGTGTTTTGGGGGGGTTGCATTTATATTTTCTTTTTATTTTTTTTAAATATGGTTTATTGTCTAGTTCATTTCCATATAACACCCAGTGCTCATCCCAACAAGGGCCCTCCTTCATGCCCACCATCCATTTCCCCTTCTCCCCCACCCCCCACCAACCCTCAGTTTGTTCTCAGTATTTAAGAATCTCTTGTGGTTTGTCTCCCTCCCTCTCCTTAACTATTTTTCCCCCTTCCCTTCCCCTATGGTCCTCTGGTAAGTTTCTCCTGTTCCACATATGAGTGAAAACATATGGTATCTGTCTTTCTCTGCCTGACTTATTTCACTTAGCATAATACCCTAAAGTTCCATTCATGATGCTACAAATGGCCAGATTTCATTCTTTCTCATTGCCATGTAGTATTCCATTGTATATGTAAACTCCATCTTCTTGATCCATTTTAATGCTTGTGTTGTGTCTTCACATTGTGTGTGTGTGTATTTTTTTCTCTTGAGTTTTGGCATGGCTAGTAATTTTCTGTTGAAAGCCTGACATGATAGAAAGAGATAATAGGAAACTGAGGTAAGTAATCTGTTCACCTGGCTAGATACTGAGCTGTGTTTCATGGTTGCTGTAGCTGTAGTTGCTAGAGGTTTCTATTACCTCTAGCATCCTTGATTTTGTCTCCCCTGTTGGCTTGCAGCTCTCTTAAGAACTCCTTAGACAGAATATATGTCTTGCAGCTCTTTCAGCTGTGATTGACTTATTTTACTAGAACCCTGGTGGTGTGACGTCACAATGGGGGGGAAGAAGGTGTTCTATGACCTTGTGATTAAATCCCATTCTTTTAATGTGCCTGTGTCCCTGGTCTGTGGCCTTCAGTTTCACAGGCTGGTGTTTTTACACTTTCTCCTCCCTACTCTGTTAGAAGAGACAGAAGACATATAGGAGGTCACAATGGCAGAAATGCCCATCCCCAGGTAAGCTAAGGCTCTGGAAAGTCCTTTCCCTGGAGATTAGGACTTTGCAACAGAGACTGCTCAGGTTGATCCCACGGTGCTCTCTCCCTCTCTCCCTGCCTGGGCCATGAGGAGATCTTTTTTAAGTTCTTCATTCTGACAACATGATGGGGTTCCTAGAAGTAAAACCCATGAAAGCATGTCCCACCCTCCTGAGACTGTGACTGCCATGATTTTCTCACTCTCAGGCTAGCCTCTTCCCTGCCTCCAGCATGTCCTCAAATTGAAACAGTCCTACTAACTCAGGGGTTCCAGGAGCTTCGGTGCCAGGTACGAGAGCTGGGCTGCGACTCCCAGGAGGTCTCTCTCCAGATGTGGAGGCTGGTTCTGTGATTCCGGTCCTCTGACAAGTCTGTGAAAAGGCACCCATCTTCAGTTGGCCCCACTTTGTCTTGTAAGCATGGGAGTGGCAGCGCTCAAGCTCTCTTTATGTCAGAGCTGCAACTGGGAGCTTCTGCCTCTTTTGAATCATTTCTTGGTGTCCCATTTCAGTTTAACACATGCTTCTATCTTTACCCAAGGGTTCCTAGGAGCCACCTAAATGCATATTTTGCCACACAAATTTTATGTTTCCTAACATCCAGAACATCCCTTCTACTATGTCATGTCCCTACTCAGCCATCAGTGACCCCTGGTTGCTTCCTTACACAAATCCAAAATGTTTATCTTAACATATCAGGCGGTTTTCAGTCTTTGCTCATAATTTGCCTTTGGCTACTTTCCAAGAAGAAATGGATGATTCAGTTCAGGAATGTCGTCTCATTGACCCTCCAGTATCAGCTATGTTTCTTGATGGCTGGGGTCCTTTGTCAAATAAGTTCTTCCTGCTCTTTCAGGTACGGATCGGGTCCAGTATTCTCCCTGAGGCATTTTTCAGTTATCTTTTGTGACATGCATTTTTACATGGGTTGAAAGAAGAGCATGAAAGAGACCTCAGAAGTCCGGTGATTCATTGGACAGATGCGGAAATTGATAGGCTGGGTTGAAGGGGCTTTCTCAAAGACACACAGCTAGTTAATGTCAGCACTGGGCTTAAAACCCACTTTCCTTCCCCCTGACCCCCATCGATTTCAGGTATTTTGGAGTACACCTGATCTTTGCCAAAAGGCCAAGAAGCCATCAGGGCTTTTAGAGGAGTGACTCAAAAATCAGTGTGCATAGAGTTTCCAGGGGAACCAGCATTTCATTTTGTTTTGTTTTTTAAGGTTCCTGGAACACATAACTCATCTCCTGAGATTCTGACTCCATGAGTGATAGCGAGAGCTCAGGAATCTGCATTCTGATCAAAAGACTCTGATGCTGGAGGTTCAATAATTCATTCTGAAAAGCAGCATCCTAAAGGACATTTATGGAACATAGAATCAGTGGGCTCCATTCAGAGAGTAGCTGGGGAACGAAACCAGCCAAAGCTAGTGTTGGGAGAAACAGTTTTCATGTGGCTCTGTTAAGTTTGCTCAAAAAATAAAAATAGGTCTGCTGTTGCACCTTTGAGACTTCAACTACAAATAAAAATCTTGTTAGCTTTTCCTAAACATGCATGTCTTTATTTATGGCTCAATGCAATTCAATATTGCCATTTCAAATACCTGTATCCATTATTAAAGATAAACTAATTTCTTCACTCCCTTTCCACTTACGTAGAGGTAAAATATATGATCACTGAGAAATTCGGGAAAATACTGAAAAACATAAAAATACAAGCTACTCTTTATTGAACTTGCCTGTGACAGTGCACTGTGGTTCCTTACATTTAATTAACGGATTAATTAAACTACTCCCACTTAATTCTTACAACTACTCTAGGGCATAGACTTTAAAAACTTCCATTTCATAGCTTAAAAAAGTGAATCTTACAAAGGTGAAGTGACTTGCTCAAAGACAAACATCAAGTAAACAGCAGCATCAAGATTGAAATACTGTCGATCAAATTCTGGAAACTATGTAGGCCTTGCTGGATTCTCTTGTATGAAAATCCCATCATTTGTAGTCCTGTTGACCATAGATAAACCCCATTAATATTTACACATTTCCCTTTAGCCCTTTTGAAGGCATGGGAGTATAGGGGCGCCTGGTGGCTCAGTTGGTTAAGCATCAGACCCTTGATCTCAGCTCCCATCAGAATCTCACAGTTCATGAGATTGAGCTCTAAATTAGGTTCTGCACTGATAATTCTGAGCCTGCTTAGGATTCTCACTCTCTCTCTCTCTTTTTTCTCGCTTCCTCACTCTCTCATTCTCTCTGCCCTTCCACTGCTCTCTCTCCCTCTTAAAGTAAATAAACTTAAAAAAAATAAAAGAAAGCACAGGAGTATAACATTGAAAAGTCTGGCTTTTGGAGACAAAATGAGGTTGGTTCAATTTCTGGCTTTGACATTAACCTTGTGAATTTGAGTAATTTTTTAAAAAAAATTTCTTTGAGTCTCAGTTCTCCCAGCTGTAAAATCCGGAGAACAATATTCACCTTGTGACTGAGAACAGTTTAATAATGTAATAATGGTTGTGAAGCATTTAGCACTGTGTCTAGCTAGTTATAAGGACTCAATAAATGTTATAAATACATATATATGTGTCATTTAAAGTTGATCTATTTAAGATTTGGAGTCGTATGGAAAATATAGTTTTTATATACTTCACATTCTGCTTATATTTATGACCTATTCTGGACAAGTGGCCAAAAGTTTGCACTGCACACACTCCTAGCTCAGAAAATCTCCGCTTCTCACAGTCTGTGGTACTTAACCACGGTTATCACATGCCACTCTCTCCTCTTCCACCCATTGCTCCCAACTGATTAGAGCTGGGGAAGGCAGGTGGCTCCGAGAGAGGTGATCCAACAGCTGGCCAGTGATCTGCGGTCTGGTTCACGTGGGTAGGCTGAGATTCTAGGAGAGACGATTGAGGAATACTGAGAAACGAGACCAGTTGACAGTAGGGTCTGCAGTGAAGGAACAAAGATGTAACAGCCATGAGAGTTGTTGTAAGAGCAAGAAGGGATTGGGAAGCCCATACACCGTCACAAAATGAGAGAGGGAGAGGGGGATGGAGAGAGAGAAGGGGAGAAGGAGAGAGGGGGAGAGAATGAGAGAGGGTGACAGAGAGAGGACATATATGTATATAGAGAGAGAGAGGGAGAGAGAGAGAGAGGGAGAG
This sequence comes from Suricata suricatta, assembly GCF_006229205.1. NCBI lineage: Eukaryota > Metazoa > Chordata > Mammalia > Carnivora > Herpestidae > Suricata > Suricata suricatta. The sequence continues at coordinate 6,714,139 of NC_043716.1, forward strand.
AGAGAGAGAGGGAGGGAGAGAGAGGGAGAGAATAAGGTCCCAAAGCTCTTTCTGCCTCCAGCTCTGATTCTCTCATTCCCAGAAAGATCTCAGGGGGATTTTACTAGTAATTTCCAACATGATTCTTAAGTTGGAAAAATAAACACCCAGAAATAACTACAAATGAGTAATGAAGAGGGTCTTTCCTTGTCAGTTAAAAGATATACAGTAAAATGCTGAGACTGAGTGTGGTACAGATAGACTGATGGGTAGGGGGCAGCATGTGAAGTCTAAAACAGACTGCAACCATATAAAATTATTATTTAATAATAGTGGCATTTTCATTCAGTGAGGACAGGATAGATTTGCCAAGAACAAAACCCTGCATATGATACTGAAGTAACTGGCTCTTATTTTTGAAAAATACAAAGCAATATATTTTCTTTACTATATATAGTGAAGAATATAATATATATTTATTTTTATATATTTATGTATTTATGCTGGTAATATACATACATATTACCAGCATAAATTCCACAAGGATTAATGATTTATTTCAGAAAAGAAAACTATAAAAGTTTAATAGACATAGGTGATTTTTTATTTTTTATTTTTTATACTTTTTATCTTATTTATTGAAAGAGAGAGATTGAGAGAGAAAATCCTAAGCAGGCTTCACACTACCAGCACAGAGCTTGATGTGGGGCTGAATCTCATGAATTGTGAGATCCTGACCTGAGCCAATACCAAGAGTCAGACGTTTAACCAACTGAGCCACCCAGGCACCCCAGGACAGGTAATTCTTTCCATATCATTGGGTAGATGAAGAGTTTTAAGGAAAATACAAGGCAGGCATTTAACAACATAAAAACTACAAACACTTGCATGCAAACAAGACTGGCCAATAAGAGGCTAAAATTTGAGAAACTGTTGCAACATATATAACTAACAAAGCATTGGAACCCCTAATACACAAAGGACTTGTAAATAATGAAGAAAACACATTAGAAAAATGGAAAATTGATACCACATATGCAATAGAGTCTACTTTAGGTCATAACTTTTTTGGTGATGACACATTTGTATGTATTCTTTGTGTGTGTGTGTGTGTGTGTGTGTGTGTGTACCTAAATATACCTTTTGTAAAAACACGCATTTCTGTAACACAAAAGGAAATAAATATATTTTATAGTTAAGTAACAATAACTGAAGAGATTTATTCCACATTGTACAAAGTGTTATATGATCATAGGTAATTTGCATTTGCTTCTTTTCTAGCTCTCTGTATTTTCCAAGTATTCAGCAATAAACACATTTTACTTCTGGGATGGCAAAAGAAGGCTGTAAAAATTAAACGGAATATGTACAAAGGGACAAATCACTACCTAATTTTTTTTTGCGCTATTTGGTTTCCTCTACATGCTTTCATTGGGGTGGGGTTGGGGAGCAGAAGCTTCGGGACTCTCGCTGAAGGTCCTCGGAGTAAGGGTTTTGGCCTCGAGGTTTGGATGTCTTACACAGGGGACGCCATTGTGAGGACTGGGTGGGCCCACCCAGTCTGCCTTCAAACGGCATGTTCCTGGGACCAAACAGAGCACAATAAAGAAAGAAGGGGAAATAGCCATAGGCTTGTATCATGGGAACGAATGAGAGAGCAAGCATGGCTCCAAGGAATTTCCAGGGTGTTTCCTACTTGACATTTCCTGCCTTGACCTTTCGGCTCCCTACTGCCCTTCACATAACACTGGCCAAGAGCTAGATTTAACCTTATCTTTAGAAAAAGGCAATTTCCAAGCCAAACTCAAGCTGTAGATAGATTCCCCAGAACCAAAAAGGCAGATTCAAAGACAGTGTGTGAGGTTTGTTTATCAGAGTTCTAAAACCTTGGAAAAACTCCTCTGTGACTCAGGAGAGTAGGCAGATAGCTTCCCAGACTTGAGCAAGACTTGGGTGTTGTGTGGTCTTTTGTATGAAATCCTTGAATATGGATACAGCCTCACAAATACATCATTCTGTATTTTCTCTTCACTGATTTCCCTTGACCTGCCCCCAAACGTAAGATGTTGTTGCCTTTTTTCCTAAAAATTTTAAATGTTTATTTTTGAGAGAGAGAGAGAGAGACAGAGCATGAGCATGAGCAAGGGAGGGGCAGAGAGAGAGAGGGAGACACAGAATCCAAAGCAGCTCCAGGCTCTGAGCTGTCAGCACAGAGCCTGACATGGGGCTTGCTTGAACTCACAAACTGTGAGATCATGACCTGAGCTGAAGTCGGACACCTAACTGACTGAGCCACCCAGGGGCCCCTGTTTTTGCCTTTAACACTAATGAGAGCCTCGATAGTTTGATGTTCTGGGTGATGGTAGAAGTCAGCGAAGAGGGTTAGATCTTTATGGCTTTGAACCTGATGGTGGTCCATGATCTCTCAACAAGCCCCAGCCACTTCCTGCCCCGTGTTTCAGTCATGCACAACTGTGTGGTCCTCTGAGCTACTCATGAGCTTGCAGAGTGTCCGGTCTCCATCTTGGAACACCAGCTCTGCTTCATGCTCTCCATCTGGTGAATTCCCCCAGCAAGCCATGGCTGACCCCTCAGCCTTGTCCAGATGTTCCGTGAGCATCCTCTGATTTACTTGAGCCAAGACTTTGTATTCTTATTGTTTGTTTCCTCCCCTGGATCCCCTACTCCTCAAGGGTCACCTAACAACCAGGGAACAGCACAGCAGACTAGCTAAGTGACGGCACTCTGGCATCAAATCACTGTTCCCTGACCTGTGTTGTTAGCTGTGTGTGTTAGGCAGTAGACTCAACTTTCTACTCTCTTTTCTCATATGTAAAATATGGATGGTGATGATGCCTACCTCATATTTTTGGAGTCAGATGAAGCATGTGGATGGCTTAGCCTAGTGTGTATTGACATAGTAAACAGTCGAAAGAAGAGTTAGCAAATAGGGCTCCTGGGGGGGCTCAATCGGTTAAGCGTCTGACTCTTGATTTCAGCTCAGGTCATGATCGCAGGGTTTGTGAGTTTGAGCCCCACATTGGGCCCGGCGATGACAGTGCAGAACCTGCTTAGGATTCTGTCTCCCTCTTTCTAACCTCCCCCCCATCCCCCGCTCATGCTCCCTCTTTCTCAAAAATAAATAAATAAACTTTAAAAAAAGAGCAATATAGCTAGCCAATATTAATTTCTCCCACAGTCTTCCCCTCACTAACTTTATCTGGCCATGTTAGCCTATATGCTCCTAAAACATAAACTCTTTCCTGCCTCAGGGCCTTTGCACCATCTACTCCTCTCCCCATGCCTGTTGCACATTTCCTTGACTCTTTCCTTGTGTGGAAGGATTCTGTTCTTCCTATTTCAGCTCAGTCACCACCTCCTCCAGGAGAGTTTTGGACTAATTTTAGGTGTAGTGGGTAAACGGATTCCCTGCCTTGTCTCCTATCATGGCACCAGTTTTGTTTCTCTTACCATGGATTTATTTACTTCCGTTTCACTTGTCCCCCACACCAGCCTGTAAACACTCTCTGAACAGAAGCTCTTCTCTTTTTTTGGTATTCCCAGTCTTACGCCATGTCTGGCACACTCTTTACCAAGTATTCGTTGAGGGACTAGCAGAATAGGTTAATAAAGGAAAGGGCCGAGGGAATGTACTCTTTTTACATAATTTGTCAAATGAAACAGTCTGAGAACACTGACAAGCTTAGCAGGAAATCCAAGTTCCCCCCGAGTTTGCTGCTAACACTGAAGTCTGTCTCCATTTTCCCTTATCAAGGCCGACAAGACTATGCAAAGTCCTTTGAGCTTCTTAGAGAGGAATGGTGATGCATAAACACAAAAGATAATCCCGTTTCTTTTTATGAATTCAAAATAAGTTTTGAAAAGGAGCAGGCCCTCTCAAAGCATTATGCCCACACAGTCTTTCCTTTAAGTAGCAAAAAACCCCAAATAGTTTTATGATCCATAATGTAATGCAGATGTAGAGGGTAAGAATTTGATGGTCAATTAATTTAGAAAATATCCAGGGCCTCACAGAGGCTCAACTTTTAGACTTTGAAATTTGACTCATGATTACAATGCCCTTCCCCCCAATGCGTTCCTCCATTCCTAGATATAAAAAGAAAGGAAAGCTTGTAATATTGCTTATGGAATGTTCTAGAGGGGTTGTTAAGCTGCTCTTCATAAAAAATCTTGGACCAAGTTTTCCCGGCCTTTTCCAGTTGGGACCGTTCCTGCGCATTGAAGTGAAGCAATATTAAAACGGCAGGCTGCCGAGAGCCGATTATTGTGGCTAGTTGAAAGGAAAGGGCTGGCATCCATGTGCTTCATTAATCTTCGAAGGAAAGAAAGCTCTGGCCACTGGACCAAATGCCATATGTCAGAGCTTGATTTCCTGTTCTTCTGGGCTTGGTCTGAAGCAAAGCAAATGTTTCAGAGAGCTCCAGGCAGCCACGGGGCATGCTCCTCTCCCAGATGATCGACCCTTGATTTCATGAATTCATATCCAATTCTGAGAAAGCCAAGAGCTATTGAAGCTAAAAGCAATATGGCGCTGAGCACTGAAGGCAAGCGAGTCATGAGTCAGTCAATCAAACAATTGGCAAATGGTTGTTGAGCTTCCTTGAAACTCTTGGACAAAATAAATGCCCTCCTCTGCTTTGCACTGAGCTCTTTGCACAAGCAAAGAACCATTGTACTTTCCATTTTATTTGAATACAGTGTTTTCCTCCAGAGAGAACCAACTCTGTACTAGCAATTTTGAGATCTAATTGGCACACCATACAATTCTTCCATTAAAGTGTGTAATTCAGTGGGTTTTGTTATATGCAGAGTTGCACAACCGTTACTGTAATCAATTGCAGAACATTTTTATCTACCTAAAAGGAGCTCCATGCCCTTTTGGCTATCAACCCAGCAAACCCCACATCATCCCTCCCCAAACCCTGGGCATTCATGTGTCTACATCTCTACAGATTTGCCAAGTCTGGACATTTCCTATAACTAGAATTATGCAACATGTGGTCTTTTGTAACTGGCTGTAATCGTTTTTTACTTATGACTTATTTATCTTTGTGCCAAGTACAAAAAGTGGTTCCCAGTAAACAAGGGTTGTTTGTATGAAAGAGGTACCTCAATCAATTCACTGTGCAATGATTGTATAAAAGGAAGAGAAGATGGGAATCTTGACTACAAGTTCTTTTCTATTTTTTTTAACTAAAATTTTTTTAACATTTATTTATTGTTGATAGACAGAGACAGAGCATGAGTAGGGGAGGGGCAGAGAGAGAGAGAGACAGACAGACAGACAGACAGACAGAATCTGAAGCAGGCTCCAGGCTCCGAGCTGTCAGCACAGAGCCTGATGCGGGGCTCCAACCCACAAACTGTGAGATCATGACCTGGGTCAAAGTCAGACACTTAACTGACTGAGCCACCCAGGTGCCCCCCCTCTTTTAAAAAATATTTTAGGGGCGGCCGGGTGGCTCAGTCAGTTAAGTGCCTGACTTTGGCTCAGGTCATGATCTCACAGTTGGTGGGTTTGAACCCACATTTGGCTCTGTGCTGAGAGCTAACTCAGAGCCTGGAGCCTGTCTTCAGATTCTGTGTCTCCCTCTTTCTCTGACCCTCCCCTGCTCATGCTGTCTCTCTCTCTTTTTCTCTTAAAAATAAATAAAATGCTAAATTTAAAAAAATCTTTTATTTATTTTTGAGAGAGAGACAGAGTGTGACTGAGGAAGGAGCAGAGAGAAAAGGAGACACAGAACCCAAAGCAGGGTCCAGGCTCTGAGCTGTCAGCACAGAGCCCATCAAGGAGCTCAAACTCATAAACCATGAGATCATGACCTGAGCTGAAGTCAGATGCTTAATGAACTGAGCCACCAAGGTGCCCAACACCAAAGGTTATTTTCAATTCAGATGATGAGAGAAGATTGATCTAAAATACTAAAATTAGCTGAATTCTGTGACCGAAGATGCCCAATTAAGTGGTACATACACCCAGAAGAAAAAGATGATGCATCACGAAGTGATGTTTTTGAGTAAATTTTAGAGCAAAAATTGGTTAAGAATTACAGATGTAGTTTTGGCTTGATCAAAAAGGATTATACATTGGTATTGCAACTTCATTTCTCATCAAAACATTTCTCTTGACCTACATCCATATTTAGATCATCTCTTTGTACTTCTGTTTGTACTGCATCTCGATTTCTTTCTATATAATATTTATCACATTTTTTTGAGGAACATCACAAAGTTTCTATTTTTTCAGTCTTTGCCATAAGTTTGTTCTCTTGAAACATAAATAAGAGAACTTGTAATTTGATTGGTGAATATCAGGGAGCCTCCAATGAAACAACTCTTCAATGGCTCCCCACACTCTTTTCCCCCTCTCATTTTCTGATGGTGTCTTGTCCTAATTTAGTCTTCAGTTGGCTTAGTGAGGATGCACCACACCTTTCTCTGAAGCCGGGGTTCCATTCTCTGACAGTACTGACCCACTTGGATATTCTATCCTTCTTCAAACTCCAAATGTTTAAAACAGACTGATCTCTTCACCCCCATCCTATCCCTGAATTTCCGTAAAACCATGCATGCTGAGAATCATATTTCACTCCTGCCCGTCTTCATAGTCTATGCCCAATTCATGATCAAAGTCTGGTAACGTTTCACCATGGATTGTATTTGACCAGTTACATTTTCTTGCTTCCAGTTCCCTAGTCACAAAATGCACTTGACTATTTCTGACCCCGCAAAGGACATAGACCCACAAAGGAATAAAAAGCCACCAGCATTCGGTCCTTCTTTTTATAGGAGAGAATGAACATTCCTAAGCATCATCCAGGACTCTGAAATCTGCCTGAGTGTCTCTCTGTGGCTTTAGAAGAATAATGAAACTTCTCTGTGTCTTTGTATAACAGAAACATTTTATAGCATGGGATGGGGGTGGGAAGGGTTAAATGAGATGATCAATGGGATGTGTTTAGAAGGTTGCCTAGGGGAGAGTATGAACTCAGAAAATGCTACTCCTTGGCAGATGTACACATTTTGTGTGAGCTTCACTTCGTCAGTAGCTGGGTAGCCCAAGGTTCCCTTTATTGGTGTCTGTCCTGCGCACAAGTAGGCACACAGGTGGCCTCCACCCACATTCACATCATCTTGAATTTACCCAGGTGTGTGGCTATGTCTGCTTTTTTGCTTCCAGTAAGGGAAGGGTGGATCCCATTGCCTATGGAATTCTCTGAGATTATCATTAATGACAAGACAAATATTTATGAGGACTTAATGACATTCCTTGCTTTAGATTTTTTTTCAAAGAATAAAATTTGAAGTTTGCTATGGTATACGGAATCATGGCTGATGCTGAATTAGTGTCACCTGGGCACTTTAAACCATCAGAACTACTTTGCATCAGGCCAATTTCTAGCTTAAGAATCAGCCTTGAACTTCCACAGGGATGTGAAGACACAGCCATGTGCTAAACCCTCCCATAGCATTGCAGTTATGTTTCACACCAACTTGCTCTTTCTCTGTCTTCTCGTTCTTCTGTCTGTAAGAGAAATATACCTTTTAATTACCTACCCTGTTCACCATTCTAATTCTGAGTGATTTTTTACTCTTTCCAAAGGAATGTGTCACACGTTCAGGGGCCAAGCCTGCAAGGGGCTCCAGAAAGGACATAAGGAGAGGAAGCGTGGATTTCATAAGTGCACGGCTTCCCGAGGGACCTGCATTCAAGATCCCTGAACTCATTTATACTCATAATGACTGGTATGTTTGATAAAAGAAATCAGAGTCATTACCTCCATAACTTGGGGGAAAAATCTCATTATCTTTGAATAAAATCAACCTGTATTTATCCTGGTACAGAGCCATCTCCAAAATGCATTTTCTTTGGCTGTTGATTTTATGCATGTTCACAAGGAAAGTCTAAAAAGCCCATTCAGCAGGAATGCAAATGTGGGTTGAGAAAGAGAGTTCTTATAAAACTTTCCAAAAAGGGCCAATTTGCTATTGGACTCTCAAATCCTTCCTCCACTGTGAATATCACTTACAAATCCATCAAGAAGCCTCCTGGTTTTACCATCTTCTCCTAACACAAACAGCTGACACAATCACACAGAGATTTGCACAGGCACATTGCAATCTGCAAACTTCGGCCACTGTCCTCTGAAGCAACACCACATTCTCTTCTTGGAGCTTTGGGCAGCAGTTAGTTCTTACCAAGGCCACGAGGTTGTCGATATGAGACTTCCCTACTCTGTGTTCCAAGTGGCAGGGAGGTGGCAATCATTAAAAAGAGATCACTTCTAATAACATATTTAGAAAACTCAGCCAATGGCCCTGTTTCCTTTTTTAGACCTCATGAAAGAGTAATGTAAACCAGGCCAACAGCGTTGGAACTTTGTGCTTGAAAATAATACCAGCTACTCTCCAGCCACAGCCCAAGAAGGAGGATAGATTTAAGAGAGTTATTCCTTTTGCACCCTTTCCTCTTCCTTTGCATATTTTGATGAGCGTTTGGTGATCATCTGCCATGTACCAGACACTTGTGAGCAGATGTCCAGGGAACCTGTCCCCAAAGAGTATGGTCTAGTGTGGCAAATGGAAGGGAAGTGCTATTAAAAGACATGAAGAAGGGTGCCTGCGTGGCTCAGTCTGTCGAGCATCTGGCTTTGGCTCAGGTCATGATTTCACAATTCATGGGTTTGAGACCCACGTCGGGCTCTGTGCTGACAGCTCAGAGCCTGAAACCTGCTTCATATTCTGTGTCTCCCTCTCTCTCTGCTCCTCCCCTTGCTCATGCTCGCTCTCTCTCTCTCTCTCTCTCTCTCTCTCTCTCTCTTTCTCTCTCTCTCTCAAAAAAAAAAAAACATTAGAGGGGAAAAAAAAAGACATGAAGAAGCAATGTTCCAACTGTGAGGGCATCAAAGGCTTGCCAAGGCAAGTACAATCTTTGCAGAGACTTGAAATATGGAGAAGAGAGTACCAGGAAAGAAAAAACATTCTAGGCTCCAAGAAAGCTGGTGCATAAATTGGCATGTGAGAGAGAACCTAGTACATGGGAAAAACTCGACTCAAGGAAAGAGAAAGAGGAAGAGCCATCTCACATAGGTTATATGAAGCCATGCTGAAGGATCTGAGATCTGTGTGAGTGTGTTAGCAGGGGAAATGTCATGGGGGGATAAACTCACTAGGTCTGCATTTCAATGTTTATTTATTTTTGAGAGGGACAAACAGACAGACAGAATATGGGCAGGAAAGGGGCAGGGAGAGACAGAGACAGAATCTGAAGCAGGCTCCTGACTCTGAGCTGTCAGCACAGAATCTGATGTGGGGGTCAAACTCATAAACCACAAGATCATGGCCTGAGTCATATGCCTAAATGAGCCCCCCAGGCACCCCTAGACCTGCATTTCAGACAAAGTACTGTCACTTCAGTGTGCCGAATGGATAAAAGCAAGGATGTCAGTGGGAGGCTGGTGTCCAAATCTACTCAGAGAGATAGTTATATGAATGATGGTGGCCACGGCGGTAATGAATAGACATAGAATCCAAGATGTCCAATAACACCAACACATGTTCCCAGCATCCTAGTTGCAAGGAAATTCTTCTGTTCAGGTTGAACCCAAACTGTTGATGGGGCTCCTGAGATCTAGAACACACATATTACCAGTGACACATTTTTGTGGTCATGCCCATTTGTGAACTGGTCAGATCTTCTTTGTGAGCCCCACATGGAAAGAAGTGATCGTTTAAGGTGGTTGAGTATTGAAAGATACCTGAGGCATTGAGCTTTTTATCTTTATATCAATATCACATGTTGTTGAATTCTATGGCTTTAAAATAAGCATTGAAGTTTGGTAGAGTGAGCTCTCCAAGTTTGTTTTTCCTTTTCAAAGTTGTTTTGGTTCATGTGGGTCTTTCTTGTTTCCCTATAGGTTTTAGAATGAGCTTGTCAAATAGAAAGAAAAAAAAATACTGCTAAGAGTTTCATTGTGAATGCCTGATGGCAAATAATAAGGTTTCCAAGTATGCAAGGATTAGGAAAATTCACCTTTCATGTACCATTCTGAGGAAATTATTTGAGGATTTACACCAGCAAAAAGAGAGAGAGATCAAAGGGAGGAAATGGTGGAATGCAGGAAACACTGATAGACCCCAGTGGTGTCCCTGAAGCCTAGAAAGCATCTGGTCTAGATTGTAGCAAGAGGTCAGGGGGTGGAGGAGGGTCCCCAGGAAGAAAGGGGATTCCAGGCAGTCTTAGACCACATAATGGAAAGGCTGAAATATTGTGAAGATGTAGTGGGACATACTACCTTTTTTCAAACAAGAAAAAAGAAAGGCATTTAGAGACTTCTGGCAGGGTGAGGGGGAAACAGTCCAGGAAATCAGAGGGCAGAATATGAAACAAAAATTGACAATAGTATTTTTAAAAAGCGATTGTTAGAGCATAAGAAAAGAAATTCACTTAACCTTGATTCAAGAAGTATTCTGCTTTTATGTGGTCCAGAGGCAATCATGTTGATGCAGTAAAAGTGTCATGCTTACACACAACTGGGCTAAGCAGTAAAGAATGACTAACATATAGTGAGTGAGTCTTTATGGGGTGCTGTGAGTTAGTAAGATCATCTTCACAGCCACCCAAAAGATATACATTATTTTCCTCTTTGTGGAGATGAAGAACTAAGGCAAAAAGTAGTCAAGCAATTTGACCAAGATTACAAAGTTAATAAGTGATGAAGCAAGACTCTTATTAATATTATTATATGCTATCATTGTTAAAAATTATATAATAATATAAAATGATATATAAATATATAATAATGACACAATATATAAGACATACTAGAATATAACTTTAATACTGTCAATCTTACAATATTCAAGCATATATATGATTAACAGAAGTTGATAGGTAGAATGGGGGAAAGGGGAAAGAGAGGAAAAGGAGGGTAATTCTCATCTCATGTAATGGATAATAAAGGGATAATGTCTAAATCTGATGAACCAGATATAGAAGTATCAGCATTGGTTTTAAATTCTAAATGCAACCAATGGAAAAACATTCATAAGTATGTAACTCCCCAAAGTGAGAAGTGTGGGGAAGGGGAAAAATGGGGGTTGTCTAAGCAAACTAAATTTTCAGTTTTCATAACGGAAAGTTAATGGATAGTTTCCAAAATGGATAGGTCAAACAATTATTTTGTAAGCATATTCTATAACTCAGTGGCTCTTAACTCTCAAGATGCAGCAAAATTACCAACTGGACATTAAAGTTAATATCATTGCATGAGTGCTGCCCCCAGGAATCCTGGTCAATTAATATTAAGGGAGGGCTAGGAGGCAGAAATTTAGAAAATTCCAGAGTAGTTTTTAATGTGAAGTTAAAAACAAAAAACTCTGACTTAAAGTCAAGAAGATCCACCAGAAGTATCTAATACAGAAACTGTTAAAAGTGGTCACATCTAGGGAGTAGAATTTGAGTTGAGAAAGATTGCATGGGAGACTTTATGATTTTCAGTATCAAGTTATTTGCATCATTAGATTTTATAATGTGCATAACTGTATTTTATAAATTTCAAAGACATACATATAATAACAAAATAAATAGTAAAGTACTTAGATTTAGTTTTTGGATTACAAAAGAACCAGCAAAAACAAAAGCATCTCAGGCTTATGAGAAATATATTTCCCACAAATACATATCAAAATGTTAACAGTGGTCATCTCAGGTTTCATATCTTTGTTTGCCTTCTCATTTATGTTTTTTGAAGCTCTCATTAAAGTATTTATGTGCAGCCTGTAGTAGAATGTTGTTTTTTATACTTTTAAAGGAAAAATGACACATATCTTAGAGACTACGCCAGTGAAACTGTAAGGGTGCACATTTCTCAACTTGAGAAATAATTACTCAATGATACCAAACTCCAAGGCTATGAAAATATCTCCTCTGAATTATGTACATAAAATGTTTATTCACAGTAATTGAATAATAGAATATTGCCATGAGATTCCCAAGCTTGGCTCCCCAAAGCTAAGAAAAGTATAATAAATCCCAAGGGTCCTCATTCCTAAATCAAGGTGCAGGGACCACTAACAGATTGCAGATTTGATTCTGCCAGCATTAGTCCATCACTCAATCTGAAAGCATAAGAAAAGTTGACATGGAGAAAATTGCTTTGGAGAGAATGGTAGGAAAAATGATGGCAGTTCTTCCTTTTTCCTTTCCTCCTTCATCGAGTTGGAGAGGAAGAGAGTGCCTCTATGCTCCCCAAAGCACGTAAAAATCCTTGAATACTCAGATGTTCTCTGACATCGAAGACGCAGAGTCTGATGTGCGACACAGGCCTAAGAAAATGGAGCTGACAGAAAAGAGATGAAGTCATGGTTGGAGAAGGAGGGGTTGCATTTTGACTGGTGGGAAAAAAAAAGTGTTTCCCTTGGGCTCGGATGTGAATGCAATGGAAGGGAGCCACCCTAGTGTCGTCTTTCAAAGGGTTCCCATCCAAGATGATATCTGGAATGGAGGAGAACTCCAGCACAGAGTTGGGTTACATGGAGCCCAGCCTGCCTAAGCCTACCTGAGTCATAGAAACCACAGCTGGAAGACCCCAGAGGAGGATCTGAGGGAGACTCACAAATGACGCCACATCAAAAGAATCAGTCTGTGGAATCTGCCACAACTGGAGGGTACCAAGACATATTGTAATGGCGCAAGGCAAGTTCCTTTCTGTCTTCCCTTTCCTCCCTTCCTGGTTCCAACATTGCAGGGACTTCTTCCTGAGGAGGAGCAATGGAGTCAAAACTCAGCGAAGAAGCAACCCAGCCCCCTGTCCTCTGCTCTAGGCTTCTGGTCTGGAAGCAAGTGAACCATACTGAGGGAGGGGGAGTGTCTTAAACTTGAACGGAACTTGGGGTTTTGTAATTGCTCTGAACTGGGGCTACTTGTTTACTAAGACAAAGTTAGATTCTTCATTTTATGAGAGAGACAGAAAAAGCTGTGGAGCCCATGTGAGGTGATAGGGAGGAGTGGATAGAACGTATTTCCATGGAACAAGGTTAACGGGAGATGGTGAAAAAGATTTCAGCCCACAGTTCATGGAGCCCTGCTCATTCAATTGAGAAAATAATGTTCCTGAGTTATTGTTATTAATTTAAGAATTTTGTGTTGTTGTTTTGTTTTTTAGAATTAATCTGAGGAGTAGCTTTTGTGCACAAAAGGGAGTCTTCAGAAATTTATTTAATTTTTTAATGATTTGTTTATTTATGAGAGGGAGAGAGATCATGTGAGTGGAGAAAGGACTGAGAGAGAAGCGAGGGAAGAGGATACAAAGCAGGTTCCACACTGACAGAAGCAAGCCCAATGTGGGGCTTGGACCCACGAACCAAACTGTGACATCATGACTTGAGCTGAAGTCAGACACTTAACCAACTAAGCCACCTAGGCACCCCTATTTGATTTCTAAAATTAATATTTGATATGTTTCAGCAACAAAGTTAAAAGCTTAGCTCTTCCTTGTACTTTTAAGGTCTTTTTAAATTAAAAAAATTTTTTTGAACATAAATGACATATTTATGGAAAATAACTCTTTTTTTTTAAAACAAAAAAGTCTGTGCAAATAGGGACCCGGTTTTGCCCTTTTGCAAGTCTCTGGCATCTGACTCAAGGAGAAGACAGACACCTGCATCCACACATCAGTGTCTGCGTCCAGGTCGTTGTGATAACCGCACATTGTGCTGCTTCTGGAAAATCCCACCGTGTGCACGTGAAGAATAAGCCAGAGAAGAAAAAGCACACAACATGTGCTGCTGATAATAATGGTGATGATGAAAGAGGCTGAGGAACACCAGGGGTCCTGGGAGCTCCACATGAAAATTCTTTTAAATTCTAATTATACAGGTGCCTGCATGGCTCAGCCAGTTACGCATCCAGCTCTTGACTTCAACTCAGGTCACTGTCTGATAGTTCATGTGTTCAAGCCTCACAATGGACTCTGCACTGACAGCACAGAGCCTACTTGGAATTCTCTGTGTGTGTGTGTCTCTCTCTCTGTCTCTGTCTCTCTCTCACCTCTCTCTCAGCTCCTCTGCTCATGTGCTCTGTTTCTCTCTCTCTAATAAAAAAACCTTTAAATAAGTAAATAAATGCATTCTGCTTATACATGTATTATCTTCTTTATTCTCTTACAGTTTTACTATTCGCTCTTAGAGCTCTTTTGATTAATGCATGGTCCCGGTTATAAATTTAAATAACTTAATTCCCTCAAGTATCTTGGGTTGCATATTTCAATGTGATATGTTTGACGTCCTCAACTGTTTTGTAACTTAAGCCATCCCTTAGACTTCTAATAAACAAGTGTACATATAATGAACTTTGAGTTCTCATAAATGTTCCCACAGAGCATATACACTTAGAAAGGGTGAAAATTAAAATCATGAGTCTAAGTTAAGTATTTAATTCACATCTTAATTTGCAGTTACCAGACTGCCACTTTCTTGGGGTCACACTTTCCTAAACGTAACAAGTTCTCAACACCAAGTGTTAAAAACTATTGTGTGAGAACCAAGGGGAACGGAGGAGGGAGAGAGAGTTGGGGAGAGAGAAGGATGCAGAACTTGAGAGATTATTGAATGCTGAGAATGAACTGAGGGTTGGGGGGGAGGGGGGAGGGGGGAAGACAGGTGGTGGTGATGGTGGAGGGCACTTGAGGGGAAGAGCACTGGGTGTTGTATGGAAAACAATTTGACAATAAAATATTATGGAAAAAAAAAGAAAAACAAACAAACAAAAAAAACTATTGTGTGTTTTTAAATTTTTTAAATGTTTCTTTATTTATTTTTGAGGAGAGAATGAAAGAGAGAGAAAGAGAGTACACACACACACACACACAAACACACACACACACACACACAAAAGTGGGGGCAGAGGAAAGGGGTGACACAGAATTGGAAGCAGACTCCAGGCTCTGAGCTGTCAGCACAGAGCCCGACCTGGGGCTCAAACCCATGAACCACGAGATCATGACTGAAGCCAAAGTCAGACACCTAACTGACTGAGGTACCCAGGCACCCCACCACTGTGTTCTTTTAATTCCACATTTGAATGCTGAGTTCCGACTCTTTGGAGGAGGGAGAGTCATAAGATGCACACCACTAAGGAAGACATTTACCCCCTCAAGTAATCTATGTGAAATTGGGCAAGATATTTCTGATGCGTGGAAGGTGTAGAGTTGCATGCATTCAAGTCAGTTATTTCTGCCAAGTAAGGACACTCTTATATTAATTTAAGGATGATGTGGAGCTGCTTTTTCAGCATGTGGCAAAAAGAAAAATTTCATCCAGGATGCTGACTGCATTCTTGTCAGCAACTTTGATGTGGTTCCTTAAACCATATTGATAATTGGTACGCGTCAGTGACTCTGGATTTTCATGTGGTACAAGACCTCTAGGTTCACGTCGTAGGATATGTCTTAACTCCTTCTTCTACTCATGGACACCTGCAACTTGAACCTAGGTTGATTACTTCATCAAATATTCTCTTGCCTTGGATCTTACATTACGTAGTTGTATTTTCTGTCTACTGCTGAACACCTTTGAATTTGATGGAAGCCTGCATTCTTTCATCATCCCAGACCACCCAATGCTTACAGATTTTAAAATGATAATCAATAGGCTTTTGAATACTTCACATAGCTGCAAAGCTATTCTACTAAAGATTCGTACAATGAAATTTCAAATAAACAAATGAATGGAGACCTCCATTTGTAGGTCTCTGTTATAACCAGTTCTGTGGTTTTTCTATTTAACATTCATAGGAATGAAGCTGCTTAGATATTTCTATTTTATAAATGAGGACATTTAAATGTAAAGAGACATGGTAACTTATCCCAAAACACGTAGAAAATAAATAGCAGAATTAGGACCCAAGCCTAGTTCTAATTACAGATATTCATTGCATACTGTATCATGCTACCTGCCTCACCTTAAAAGTTCACTGAAGACAAGCAACATGAATAAATGTCGACAGAAAATTTTGCAGTATTTTTTTAGTTTCATGAAGAACAAAAAAGAAAAACAGCTTTTCAAAAAGGGTGTGCAGGGGCACCTGGGTGGCTCAGTCGGGTAAGCATCCGACCTTGGCTCAAGTCATGTCATGGTTGGGGAGTTCGAGCCCGGAACCGGACCCTCTCCTGTCAGCACAGAACCCGGTTGGGTCCTCTGTCTCCCACTCTGCCCCTTCTACACTCTCGCTTTCTTTCTCTCTCCCTCAAAAATAAAATAAAACCATTAAAAAAAAGATGTGTGTTATTTTTGTTAAGTGTTTCCGACCAACTATGATTTTTCAAGAGCGTGAAAGGCTACTAAATCCTGGAGGAAGAAAGGTCTCTGTTACAAGACATTGACTGTCTGTGTAAAATGGACCCATCAAGGGTTGGTAATTTCCATAGTCAGAAGCACTGGCAGTTTTCTCTGCTATATTTCAAGCCTTGTAGAAATTTCTCCGAAGAGAGTCACAAGGCCTTCTTGAAATCCATCCCAGTGTCACAAATTGGTGCTGACTGCCACTACCCACAATTTTTTTTAGTTTATTTATTTATTTTTGAGAGAGAGAGAAAGAGAGAGAGAGACAGCAAGCACAAGCAGGGGAAGGGCAGAAGGAGAGGCAGAGAGAGAGAATCCCAAGCAGGCTCCATGCAGTGTGGAGCCTGATGTGGGGCTTAACTCATGAACTGTGAGATCAGAACCTGAGCAGAAACAAGAGTCAGAGGTTTAACGGACTGAGCCATCCAGGTGCCCTGCTCCTCACCCTTTCTTAAAAGCAATGGAACTGTTCCTTCACCCTAGCTTTTATGTAGGAAGCTGAAATTTGAAAAAATTAAAACAGGGTGGTTCTAGTCAATTTATTTTTTTAAATAATTTTTTATTGTTTATTTTTGAGAAAGAGAAAGGGGGAGAGAGAGAGAGAGAGAGAGCGAGAGAGCTAGCGAGCGAGCGAGCAGGAGTTGGGGAGGGGCAGAAAGAGAGGGGGACACAGAATCTGAAGTAGGCTCCAGGCTCTGAGCTGTCAGCACAGAGCCTGGCACAGGGCTCGAACCCACAGATCACAAGATCATGGCCTGAGTGGAAATTGGACGCTTGATTGACTGAGCCATCCAGGTGCCTCAAGGTGGTTCTAGATTAAATGCAAGTTGGAGATCGTTCTTTTTCCTCCCTGCTTCCATGGGGACCTTAAGTACTTCCACTGGACTGAGCCACCCAGGTGCCTCAAGGTGGTTCTTCATGGTTCAGGAAGGATGATTTAACTACCACTCATGGATGGGGCCTGGTGTTCTGAGCACAGCATTTTTCCAGAAAAAACCTAAGGAGGACGCTTTTTAGAAGATGTCTCTCTTCGCCCCAAGGAGGAAACCTGAAGACAGGGTCTGTAAGGGGTAGAAGTCACTCGGACTCCACCTCCACCACCTGATATGGGAAACAATGACATCATTGTTCCAGCCGGACCAAAGCTGCCCGAGATGTTTGCCAGACAGAACACATCTCCGCCATGTTGTCCAAGGCAAGTATGTATTTGTCAGAGAATAATTGGTGAGCACGACGGTTGAAAGCAGTCTCTGTGGGAGAAATTTTCCCTCCCCTATTTTATCTCATGGCTGATGTGCATTTTGTACATTAGGGGAGTGTCTCAGGATAAAGCTATTCCGCGTGAAAGGCAGTTAATCTAGTCACTCCCTAATTCTGCGTTTCTACCAGATCTTAAGTGGCTTCTGGGCATCAGGAAGAAAAATAATGGAAAAGGAGGAAATGGTGTCGGGGCCAACCTTGCCGGTAAACATTGGCCTTCTGAAGGCTCTGGCAGACTCTGTAATGCTTGAATGCTCCATCCACATGTAATTTATATTACAGTTATTGATTGCTTCTGCTACCTCAGAATTATGGAAACAGACTTGGAAGTCATCAGGCAGAAAGGTAGAGACTATTATTGGAGTGCTTATACATCCAACAGTTTGTGGTTTTCCCTTCACATAAACTTGGGACTTGAAACCCAAGGCCAAGTGGGAATCGTAGCCATAAAAAACATGGGCATCTATTTTACTCCCTCAAACCATTTTTGAAGATCTCTGACTCTATTATCCACCCCCACCCCTCAAAAATTCAACCCCAAATCCCCCTAAAGATTAACAAGCTGACAAACCTTGCTAATGTCAAGGAGAGGAAAACAGCTCCCTGCTAACTGCCGGAAATGGACTCCAGACTTCCTCTTTCTTCAGCTGAGGACACTATGTAACTGTTCAAAAATGTGAAGGTTGCTTGAAACATGATGAGTATTACAGGACAGAGACTCGGGCTTCTTGGGAGCCAGGTAGCAGCACTCAGCCAATGAATCAGACCCCAGTCGGGCCTGAAGTTCAGCAAGGAGGTGATTTATAATGGGATACAGGGGCAGCCGGTGGATACACCTCAGAGGTCGGATAATCCAGACCAGCTGGGCATGGATTGTGACACTTCTCTCTCCCTCCTCGTCTTTTGCTCCCTGCAGAACGCGGGCAGAGCAAGGACAGCTCCGGGACATCCAACACACAAACGTGCAGGCTTATCAAAAACTGGTCCCACTGTATACCTTTCTGAAAGCAGCATCAGCCCAGAGGAAGTATCCCAGCAGGAATTAGACTCATTGGAATTCTGGAAACCATAACAAAGTCGTAGTATATGAGAGATGGTCTCTTCCCCTCACCCTGTCTGGGTTTTCTTTCCTTTGGTATATGTTGGGGGGTACTTTGGCTGAGTGCACAAAAAACATCATTTCTAGCATTATCTCTCTCAAAAGATTATGCGTTCTATAGTGTACGATATACTTCAGGCCATAATAAGTATTTTGGGGGGTTCTGAAGATACATATCAATATATTACACTTACCACCCATAAATATACATGATATTCACTAGCATAGCAATACACTCGGTATGTAATATTATTACTCCAATGAACAGGACACTTACATACTACACAACTGTTATTCTAAAACAGATAAAGCCCATAGAAACAATGGTAATAGGAAGGACGGTGTTCACAAAGTGGCAAAACATAGTCTATTTTCAGAAATGTTTCTAGACCTCTTTCTGTAGGAAGCAAATAAGAAATTTTGTTGTGATCTGTTTTCAGCACTTTAACCAAACCCACGACAACTGATTGAATGTAGGTCAAGTGATGGTGATCTCATATCTCCACCACGTTTTCTTGTTCTCTGTCCATGGCCACCTCCTTCCCCTGCACTCTCCTTCTGCAACCAAGGCCAACGGCAGAAACTCATTTCCCTAAACCATACCATGCATCACAATCTTATTCTGTCCCTTGGGAACATGTGCTCTGAACAGGTTCTTCTTGATTTTTAATGATAAGTTACCAGGACCAAGTTAAAATGTAATTTAAACTATTACAACTCAAATGATATTGTGAAGTCCATGAGCTCAAGATGGGGAGCTCATTGTAGAAGGGACTTGTCTAGTAAATTCTTTTGCAGAGCAAACAAGGACCAGGATAGGCTAAGACCACTCCTCTGTGACATTAAATACATAAAGTCACTGGAGAAATCCATAAAGAGTTCTGAGAGGAGAATTGACTAACTTCCCAATTCCTAGACAAAATGCTATTCATGTGTGAAAATAATGGGAAAAGCTCCCAGATATGCAAATAGTCAAAGCATGCAACCCACATACCTATCTGGAAAAATGTTACCCCAACCTGAACTCAAATGTAATAAGAAACAGTAGCAATTTTTAAAAACCCAGACTCTGTAATGAGGAAGTAGTATAAAGGACTAGAAATGAAACCTGGAATTGTTTACATATATAATTAAGTCTTAATACATTTA
The DNA here is from genome assembly GCF_006229205.1 of Suricata suricatta. Taxonomy (NCBI): domain Eukaryota; kingdom Metazoa; phylum Chordata; class Mammalia; order Carnivora; family Herpestidae; genus Suricata; species Suricata suricatta. The sequence continues at coordinate 6,733,988 of NC_043716.1, forward strand.
AAATAAAGTTACAAAGCACTGTGGAATTGCCATAGTGATTTTGAAAGATTAGAAGTCTTTACAATGAGAAAAAAAAATAATTGGTTTCTAAAATCTCCTATTACACATAAAACAGGAAGTGAAAAAAAGGACTTTTATAATTTTCTTTTCTGAACTGAAAGAGAAATAGTAGATACTATTTCCTACTTGAGATTGATAATTAAAGAGCTAATGGATGCAGTTTTTAAAAAAAAAAAACTTAAAATGAAGCTGTAATTGAATTAAAAACAGGATTTATATTTTTAAATTCCCCAGAGAAAGTAAGGACATATATATGGCTCATATCACAAAAAATAGGAGAAAACCAATGTATGAGCCTAGAGAGGAAAGACGAAAGCGGGATGTCCCCATGGAGACAATAAATGTAAATTGGAAATGGGTTCAGCATAAGAACTAAGACCATAAGCTTATAGCATAAAAGGAGAGATTAACTATTATGAATGTAATGGAGACAAAGGAACCTGGAGAAGTTACATTCAAAGGATCTGAAAACATGTCAGTTAAATGCAAAGGGAAAAGAAATCAGGAGTCACAATAGTAATATCAAGAAGTACAGAATTCAGGACAACCTTAATAGTTACAAGATATGGAAAGAATTCCAGGTATGTATGTGTATATATGTATGTGTATGTGTGTGTGTGTATATGTGTGTGTGTGTGTGTGTGTGTGTGTGTGTGTGTGTGTGTGTGTGTGTGTGTTAGTCAGGACTCTCCACTGGGCTCAGTTCCCAATGCAAATGACCAAATGACTGTATTAGGGAACACTCTAGATGATGACCAGAACTCATAGAGAGATGTTATTATCCCTTAACATTAGGAGAAGCATGGCGGTTCATGGGACAGACAGATGAGACTCGACACCAAGTGACACTGACCAGGCAAGAAGATATTGGCTTCCTGTTGATCCTTTGTGAACAATCTATGAAAATTACACCCAGGGACAAATGGTACCAATAATAAGTAACTGCTCCTCAAAAGGAATTATTTAGGGGCACCTGGGTGTCTCAGTGAGTTAAGCATCTGACTCTTGGTTTTGGCTCAGGTGATGATCTCACAGTTTATGAGTTCGAGCCCCACATCAGGCTCTCTGCCATCAACACAGAGCCCACATAGGATCATAGGATCTTCTCTCACTTTCTCTCTCTGCCCCTATCCCTCTTTCTCTCTCTCAAAAATAATCATTAAAAATTAAAAAAATTAATTATTAAGGTAAGAAAACAAGGGAACATCTAGAGAGGCGCCTGGATGGCTCAGTCAGTTGAGTGGCGAACTTCGGTTCAGGTCATGATCTCACAGCCTGTGGGTTCCAGCCCCACATTGGTGTCTGTGCTGACAGCTCAGAGCCTGAAGCCTGCCTTGGATTCTGTGTCTCCCTCTCTCTCTGCCCCTTCCCTACTCTCACTCTGTCTCTCTCTCTCAAAATAAGAAACATATATTAAAAAATGTTTTTAAAGCATCCTTGAAAATGAGGGTGTAGGAAATATGTTTCAAATAAATAACAAACCAAGGGACTTTGTTACAAGAAGACCTGAATGACAAGATATACTAAATTATGCTCTTTTGGCTGAAGGGAAATGACACCAGATGCTAAATTACATCTTCAGGAAGGTAAAAAGAGTACCATAAGTACTAAGTATATGGGAAAATAAAAGACAGTGGACTATGGTTATGTAGGGATAAAATACATGCCAGGAGCACATAGGAGAGGGGAAAGATGTAATTACACTATGGCAAGGTTATTATCCTGTATGTGAAGTGGTATGTTAATTTTAAATAGGCTGAGATAAATTAAGAAAGAACTTCTATCTTTTAGAGCAACTACAAAATAATACTGACAACAGCAAAACAAAGGTAGAGCTAAAAAAAAATAAGATAAAATATTAAAACTATGCAATCGATCCTAAAGGAGATGAGGCAAAAGGAACATAGAAAAAAAAATCAATGCCAGATGGAATAAACAGAAAAAAATTTGTAACATTAAAATCACACCCGTTTATATTAATCCCTACATTAAATTCAAATGCCTAAGCAGTCCAATTAATAGGTAGAAACTAATAGTCTAGATAAAATGCAAGGTTCAACCAAGTCTTGTCTCTAAGAGATAAAATTTTTGTATAAGGGACAGATAGGTTAAATCGAAGGATGGAAAAACTAATATGCAAATTGTATTCTAAATATGAGCTATGAAAGGGTATAGGATGCAACTAAAGCAGTGTTTCAAGGGAAATTCATAGCTTTAAATGCTTATATCAGAAAAGCAAGATTTGGGGTGCCTGGGTGACTCAAATCAGTTAAGCAAGTGGCTCTTGATTTTGGCTCAGGTCATGATCTCACAGTGGATGAGTTCAAGCCCGACATTACGCTCTGTGCTGACAGCACAGAGCAGAGTCTGCTTGGGGTTCTCTCTCTCCCCCTTTCTGTCTGCCCTTTCCCTGCTCACGTTTTCTCTGTATATTTCTCTCACTCTCTCTCTCCCCCCCCAAAATAAACAAATAAATAAGAAAAGAAACAAACCACAAATCAAGTTCCATCTTAAGAAATTGTGAAAAGGAGAATAAAACACACCTTAGACAAACAGCAAGGATGAAATAATAAAGACAAAAATCAATCAAATAGGAAAAAAATAATAGAGAAAATTTAAAAAATTCATGCTTGGTTCTTTGAAAAGACTAAGAAAAATTGATACAGTGTCTAGGAACACTGATCAAGAAAAAAAAAGACACAAATGAACACCAGGAATGACAAGGGTGATATCATTACAGATTCTAAAGGTTTTTTAAAAGGATATTATAGAGGACTCATGCCAATAAATATAATGACTCAAATGAAATAAGCACGTTCCTTTGGAAATATAATCTACCAAAACTGACTCAGGAAGAAATAGAAAATTCGAATAGTTTCAACTCTTTTAAAGATATATATTTTTAATGTTTTTATTTTAATTTTAAGATAGAGTGAGCAGGGGAAGGGCAGAAAGAGAGGAAGGCAGAGGATCCAAAACAGACTTTGGGCTCACAGCACAGGGCTAGAACTCAGGAACCAAACTGTAAGATCATGACCTGAGCTGAAGTTGGACACCCACCCAATTGAGCCACCCAGGTGCCCATAAAGATATTTAATTCATAATCAAATACCTTCTCCCACAAAGGAATCTCTAATTATGTCAAACATTTAAGGAAAGATTACAACCAATTTTACATGAACTCTTTTTTTAGTGTTTATTTATTTATTTGACGGGGAGGGGTAGACAGGGAGGGAGAGAGAGAGTACCAAGCAGGCTTTGCACCATCAGTGCAGAACCCGACACGGGGCTCATTCTCATGAACTGTGAGATCATGACCGGGGCCGAAATCAGAAGTTGGACCCTTAACTTACTGAGCCACCCAGGTGCCCCTTACATGAACTCTTTAAAAATGATTGGAGGAGGGGATGCTTCCCAATTTGTTTTAAGAGTCTGGCATAAAGCCAGTATATATTCTTGGTTTCTGAGTTGTAAATTAATTGACCGTATGTGCCTGTGCTTATTTCTAGGCTCTCTGTTCTGTTATGTTCATCTATGTCTATTTCTATGCCAATAGCTTTGAATATTTAAAATTTTCTCTATATTTTTTCCTGTGGTTCCTTCCCTTTTTCTTACTCAAAATTTGATTTCTCATGTTTTCCTCATTTTTGTTTTTGATTAGAATAAGCAGATACTCATCAGTTTTATTTTTCTTAGAAAGCCAGCCTTTAAATTATTGATTCTATTATTTACCTTCTTGTAATTATTTTTCAGGTTTTAGATGTGTTCATTTCCTTTTTCATCTTGTAATTTCCTTGTCTATTTTCCATATCGCTGAATTCATCATTTCACTTAGTTTTTCTTCATTTCGAAATAAAATGATTTAATCTATCGCTTGCATCTGACTGAAATTTGGACTGCATTCTGAAGTTTTACTTAGTTTTGTTTTCATCCAAGTATTCTGTCATTAAAACATCATCTTTACACACAGTATTTATAGGACAATGTGAGGTTCTTTTGTTCCCATGTTTAAGTATTTAGGATGTTGTCACTGTTGTCATAATTTCTGTCAGTTTCTAGTTTTATTGCATTGTGACCACATTAGAGAGTCGGCACATTCTTTTCCTTTTAGAAAGCATTGAAGGTTTTTGTACTGTAGATTATGATCAATTTTCAAAATTCTCCCTGGGGCTTTGTAAAGAATATGTATTCTCTGTTGGTTAAAAAGTTTGACATATCTAGTAAATCAGCCTTATTTCTTTTATTATCCAATTACGCATGTTATGTCTACTTGACTGAATGTGGTATGTTAAAATCATCAACATTCATATTTCTGCTAATGTTGTCTACCCTTATGAGAGTCTTTCCTTTATATATTGCGAAGACGTCTCATTTGATGGATCAAGTTTCGTGCAATAATACCTTTATTGAGGCTGATAATTATTATCAAACTGAAATGGATTATTTCCCCTTAATACACTCTCCCTGGCATTTTATCTTGTCTAATGGTAATGTCCCTTTGTGTTCTTTTTTGGTCAAACTTGCCCTAATGCATTCTCATCCATCACACACATATATATTCTGTGATACTTGGCTTTGGTTGTGTTCCTTACAGTCATCACATAGCTGGAGTTCTTCAAATAAATTGAAGCGTGCTTGTGCTTTAAAAAAATCATTTTGAAAGAATTTTAGATTACCAGATTTCCAAAAGGTTACAGAGAGTTCCTACACATTCTTCACTCAGCCCTCTCCTGATCTTAACATCTTAGATACCTATGGTATAAACCTGTTAACTAAATTAATCCTTCACTGGGACTTCACTAGTTTTTCAACCATTTCTGGTTCCAATCCAGGATACTGGGCATTTAGTTATAGTATGCTCTTGGTTTCCTCTGATCTGAGAGTCTCCTAATCTTTCCTTGTTTTTCAGGTCACCATGTTACAGGGGGCTGTGCAGGCATTTTGGTAGAATATCCTTCCATTTAAGTTTGTCTTGTATTTTCTCATGCTTGGACTAAAGTTACAGATGCGGGGAGAAAATGTTACAGAGAAGGTCACTTCTCATCACATGCTATCAGGGAGCACGTGATATCATGACCTACAACTGGTGATTTTGACCCTCTTCCCTCACCAGAAATGGTGTTGCTGGGTTTCTCCACCGTAATTGGTCTTTTCTGCTTGTTATTGTTCCGTATGACTTTTCTGGTCATACTGTCTCTCTGTCCCTCCCCTGGCTCTCTGTCTCTCTCTCTCTCTCTCTTTCAAAAATAAATAAATAAAGGGGCACTTGGGGGGGCTCAGTCAGTTAAGCATCCAACTTCATCTCAGGTCATGATCTCATGATTTGTGAGATTGAGCCCCGCGTCCGGCTCTGTGCTGACAGCTCAAATCCTGGAGCCTGCTTCCGATTCTGTGTCTCCCTCTCTGCCCCTCCTCAGCTCACACTCTGTCTCTTTATCCTTCAAAAATAAATAAATATGAAAATAAATAAATAAATAAATACCTTAAAAAGTAGAAGTAGAGAAGAATCTGATATCAGTCCACTTTTTGTTTCTTTAGGTTTAGATTTTTTTCCCCCTCCCATGTTTGGATGTATTTGTAGTAATTTTCTTGAAACTCTAAAATATCATCAAGGGGTGCCTGCGTGGCTCAGTCAGTTAAGCATCCAGCTTCAGCTCAGGTCATGATCTCACAGCTCGTGGTTTTGAGCCCCGCATCTGGTTCTGTGCTGATAGCTCAGAGCCTGGAACCTGCTTCTGATTCTGTGTCTCCCTCTCTCTCTGACCCTCCCCTTCTCGCACTGTCTTTCTCTGTATCCCCAAAATAAATTAAAAAAACATTAAAAAAATTTAAATATCATCAAGGTGGGGTACCTGGGTGGCTCAGTCAGTTAAGCATCCACTTTGGCTCAGGTCACGATCTCACAGTTCATGGGCTCAGGCCCCGTGTTGGGCTTGGCTGCCCACGGTTGGTGGGTTCGAGCCCCGTGTCAGGCTCTGTGCTGACAGCTCAGAGCCTGGAGCCTGCTTCAAATTCTGTGTCTCCTTTTCTTTCTCTGCCCCTCCCTGCTCTGTCTCTGTCTCTGTCTCTGTCTCTGTCTCTGTCTCTCTCAAAAACAAATAAACATTAACATTTTTTTAAATATCATCAAGGTAAGTCTGGATCTTAGCCCTGTTTCTTAAAATGCCCACGGCGTTTAATCAACCAGTTAGTTCTGTGACTTGGGTATTTCTTTGACTGGTGAAAAAGTTTTACTTTTTCCTTTGAGGCTAAAATGAAAATGTCCTAAATTTAAAAGGCCTGCATGCCTGGGTCGGCTCTGGGACAAGGCAGGTGATTTCCCCTTAGGAGACAAATATAAAGACGGAGAAGGAAGCATCCTTTGTCTTTAGCCCTAGTAGATTTTCTTCTTTTGTCTTTGTAAAATTTTATTGCGTAAGAACACTTAACATGATATTTACTCTTTTAATAGAGTACTAAGTATACAATACCATACTGTAATCTACATGCACAATGCTGTAGAGCCAATCCTTAGGACTTACTCATCTTGCATAAATGAAATTTTATACGTGTTGAATAGCGACTCCTCATTTTTCTTTCTCTCCAGCCCCTGGCAGCCATCATTCTATTCTTGCTTCCATTTAAAAAATATTTTCTCTTCTTAAATATCTCACGTTAATGGAATCATACAACATTTGTCCTTCTGCGTCTGGCTTATTTCACGTAGCATAACGTCCTTCAGGTTCATCTGTGTTGTCACATTGCAGGATTGTTTTCTTTTTGAATTCTGAAATATTACAGGGTGTGTGTGTGTGATTTCTTTTTTAATCCACTCATTTGTCAGCAGTTAGCTTGTATCCACAGTTTGGCTATTGCGGATAGTCCTGTGATGAACACTGGACTGCAAGTGCCTCATTGAGATCCTGATTTAAATTCTTCCAGATAAACGCCCACAGGAGGGACTGTTGGATCTCATGGTAGCTCCATTTGACATTTTTTGGAGGATCCGCCATATTGTTTCCCATAATGGCTGTCCCATTTTATCTTCCCATCAACAGTGCACAAAGGCTTTAATTTCTCTACAACCTCGCCAATCATTAGGGAAATGCCATCCAAATCCTAATGTGCTGTGTCCCCTGCAGGTATGGCTGTTCCTTCTAAAAAAC
>NC_043716.1:6741292-6748088 GCF_006229205.1 Suricata suricatta
GTCTGTAAGGGTGTGTCCGTCACTGTGCCTGAAAGGGAGGATGACTCAATCTCAGAAATTCTTATCAGTGCAGAAATCTGCATAAAATCCTTATCCTTGTTGACTCTGCTTTTCATGGTAAACTCCCATACCTGACTTTCCACCCCCAGTATCTTCTTTTGTCTTTAGCTGAGCATGGTATTGAAGGTGATGGCTTAGGTCATTTTAGAAAAGAGTTACTCAATTTTCCTGGGTCTTTCTTGCATATACAGGAGGTACACATGTTATTAAAGTTTTGTTTGTTTTCCTCCTGTATGTCTGTCGCCCATCAATTTAATTAGGCCAGCAAAGAACCTAGAACGGAATAAGGGAAACTTCTCCGCCCCTGCACCCCTATGTCAATCTTTCTAGAACACTGCTGTTTTGAATTTCTCCCATATTCAAAAACTTGTAACGACTTGTCATTGTTCAATAAATAAATCTGGATTGGAGATAGTTAAGGGAAAGCACTTGAGGTCGCCTATGACCTAGCTCCAATTTACCTTGAATTTTAAAGTTTATTGATTTTTGGCAGAGAGAGAGACACACAGAGTGCAAGCCGGGGAGGGGCAGAGAGAGAGGAGACAAGAGAATCTGAAGCAGCTCCAGGCTCTGAGCTGTCAGCATAGAGCCCGACGTGGGGCTCAAATTCATGAGGTGTGAGATCATCACCTGAGCCAGAGTCAGATGCTTAACTGACTGAGCCACCCAGGCGCCTTTAATTCACTTTAAATTTTAGTATCCATATCTGACCCTGCCTTCAGTGTAAAGACTCCCTCTGGGACAGAGGGTATGTCGTTGCTGTCCCACAGATCCACTTTGTCTAGTTCTGGTTTACTGAAGCTGTTACACCCTTGAAATGCCTGCCGCCTGTCATCTATAAAACCTTAGCATCACACAAGGCACTTTCTAACTCTATTACTTTTGTGACAACATTGGTGACCTACTTTCTACCATCCAGGATGGTAATAGGAAATGGACAGTGGGAGACGGTGGTTGTGGACAGAGCTCCCTCCTCAAAGAGTCAGAAGGCACAATGCCTGCTAGGAATGCATCATTTTTACATTTAAAAATTATGTCTTTCACGCTTTACGCACCCTGGCTACTGTTGCACCAAAGAAGAGTGTTGGACTCTATGACTTGTAAGGTCGTATCTAACTTCATTATTTGAGAACCCATTCATTCCTCTTTCAGGAGCTGTTTGTCCTTTTTCAAGAAGATATAAATAAATACCTACCCCTCACAGTGTTCACTGCTTGCTCAAAAAATGAGTAGAAGAGGCATATTGAACATCAGCCTCTCTGCCTATTTGGGGAGAACAGAAATAAAGTCCCTTTTGATACATGCCTCTTCTCTCCAGTGGAATCAATCAACCTTTGGAACTATATTTGTGCATCCATTTGCTTTCCTAGGGGGTGGGATGGTGCCAAGTTCTGCCAAGAAAACAAGAAACAGTGTAATGGATGATAGTACCCATTTAGATATTTGCATGCAAGATGATTTTTAAATTATGGTTTATTAAGCATAGCATGTGAATAAATTTCCAAGAAACAGGCTACTCACAAAGGTGTAATGAATATAATCATCTTTGTTTTCAACATTTCATTTTGCAGCTCCATTTACTTGAAATGATCGGATGCAAAAAGATATTGTATGACATATTTTCTCTTCATGAGTATACTTGTAGACTGTGAGAGGAAATGGCATCATTGTAGTTTGGTAGTGGGGAGAAGAGTAAGGGAACGTGCAAGGTGGGTTTCTAGCAACTTCTGTTCAGTAGTCACATGAATTTCACATTATCCTGTCCCAAGATATTGCTCCAACCAATGTGTCAGGGGATGTCATTGCACACTCATCTGGTCTGACAATCATATTAGTAAACACTGACAGTCCCATAGGTCATGCATCTCTCTGGCAAACGCTGATGAGTTTATTAACATAAACAGCATCGCTTTGTCAAGCCTGCTTGTTAATCTACATTTACAGATGCACAGTGGTCAATGGAGTTGAAATGCTTCCCTGGTTAGGACACACAATGGCCCCAAATCAAAATATGTAGCAGAAACAGCGAGCCGATTGCAAGGCTGGGGGATGTATTGGAAAGTCCCTCCTTAATTTTATGAATTCAGAAATCTGCAGCTGCTGATAAGGTCTGTAAATGTTTTTCTAACAAATAGTTCTCATGAAAAAGCTTAAGGACACCAAACAGATATCATTTGTCCTTTGCTATGGTCTAGAAGGTGCGGTAATCTACAAATCAGTCACTTAACGCACACTGTGCGGCTTTTGACTAGCAAGGTTACTCGCGTCCTCAATCTTGGTTTTCTCATCGCTAAAATGGGATTCATCTATCTACCCATTTATTCATTCTTGGGCTTCCTACTTCCCTCCACATACCGGAAGTTTCTAGAGAGTAAGACCTCTGTTATCTAGTTATTTTCTCCATTAACCAGATCTTTGTCCCTTGCCACCTCACATTCTCCTAGGCTAAAGGTTACCATATAGGTACCATCATTGTTTTTTTATCATGGATGTTGCCCTATTATCAGCCCATTTGCATCCCTGTCACAAAAGATCCCAGCGAGCAACATTAAGCCGTCTAGTCACTGAAGAATCTGTTCTCCTCAGCCCTGTGATTTGTCCAGGATCATTCGCCGGATCTCTCCGCCCCATGCAAAATGTCTTCTGCCTTACTCAGGCGAGCTGTCATTCAAGCCCACGCTGAAAAAACACACAAGCCCTATGGAAGAAGCCAACAGCACTGGCTACTCTGGAAGAAAGGTGAGGCTTTGGAGTCCAGAAGCACCCCAGCTGGGGACTGGGAACACTACGCAAGGACAAGAGGGAGCCTGAGTGATAGGCAACGGCTGGTCTGAGACATGCCAGGCCAGAGGAATTAGCAGAAAGAGAACATGAGGGCATGGGAGTCAAGGGTAAAAGCAAAAGAGAAGTGGCCAACTAAAAAATAAGATGTCAGTCCTCAGAACAGATGAAAATGATAATGACATTGGATTGATCGAAACTAACCAAGTATCAGGCACTGTGCTAAAATGCTTTTCATGGATCATCTCGTTTAGTCCTTAAAACATCTCCAAGGGTATTATTATCCCCATTTTAGAGATGAGGAAACTATGCTTCATAGTTAAGTATGTTGCCCACAGACACACACATAACCAGGAAATGGCAGAACCAAGATTTGGACCCAAGATGCCCAGTGCCAGACCTCAGCCTTAACCACTCCTGGCATAGCCCCACTGCAGCCAAAATCAAGCACAGTGAACAGAACGATGTTTCAGTCCTACACATGTCAGAAATGTATACTCTGCACTATTGCAGCCTTACTTCATCCATCTTAAAGAAGTAATTTCTGTGTATACCATTTTTCTTCCTAAGGAGAAAGTTAAGAGGTATTAGGATGCTCTGGACCACGAATAATCAACACTGAACAAATGTATCATTAAGGGCTTCATTCTCTCCTATAACAACACATCTAGAGATGGGTCAGTCTGGAAATTTTAATTCTATGGCAATGCTCTGTCCTGTATTTCGTCTCTGCCAGCTCAGTCGATCAGGCAGCTACTCCTCATCGTCACAAGATGGCTGCAGCATCTCCAGGCATCAAACCCAAGTTTAGGATGTCCATTAAGAAAATGGAGTATTTCTCCCATGGATGTCTATTTAGTAGAGAGGGAAACCTTTACCAGAAGCTTCTTTGAATACTGTCTCTTGGACTTTATGTCCATGGCCATGCTGAAACCAATCTCTGGCGAGGAGGGTAGCATTGTCATGAGAAGCATCCACCAGTGGTGATTCACACTTGGATCCGATGAGGTTTTACCTACTTTACCTACATGGGAAAACCAAGTCCAAACCAAAGGTGGGGAGGAAGAAAGTGTGTTTGTGGGGTAGGGAGGAAGGCGATTGAATAATCAAAAAGTGGTAACTGCCATGCTGGGGTGAGACGAAAGGAGATTGTTAGAATATTTAATCCCTTCCTATTTTTGTCCGTAAGGTTAATCATGCAAACTGGGGAAAGACACACACCAGAAATGAAGAACCTCAAGGAATCACAATAGGAATCCCAACCACAGCACCAATGATCTTTGCTCTATTTGTTCGGTGGAATCTGCATGTATGTGTAGAGCTTTGGGACTCTTTAAAAACAAGGTAATGCTCAAACCCTCCACGATTGTGGTTTCACTCCCCAAGAAACCTCCTTCTGAGGTAGCTTCTGTAAACTTCTGCTGAAGAACACAAACATAATAATAAAACAATAAAGCCATCACCCGATCACATGCTGATCACAGCCACCCCACCTCCGGGCACATTTTCCTTTTGATGCCAACAGTTCAGCCATTATATGTCATGATGGTTCCGTCTCAAACAGCACATCTTAATATAAGAGAGGCTGGGAAAATTAGGACCTGGGCAACTTTTAAGCATCTCCGATGTATCCTGTTTACTAGAGTAGTTCCAAGCAGAGCTTTTCAGTTTGCATGCGAACTGCATGAGAATATGTAATCAACAGGGTCCCCTATTTGGTGGCCAGTGAAAAACCAAAATTAAAAGACTCCATGGAAATTTATGTGAGCAGCAGAATAATCCTTCGAGTCAGCAGATTATTAGGCTGATGTTAATACAAACACAGTTGTGAATTCCCCTGCTGTGTTTCTCTGTACTTAATTCTAACCACACACTCCTCACTCAGGAAGACTGACCTAGTTACCAGCTCTCTTCTGTGACTCACTCAATGCCACACCCACCTCCTGCTCTTGAATCCTGGCCATGGGCTTCTATTTCTTTAGGAATCATGTAAGATTCCAGGGAGTCAGGAATGGCCTCCAGCTCAAGATACCCTATTCTTAATATCTTGCATCTCTCCATGAGACACACAATGGGTATGGATATCCAGTATGGGAGACATGGCATGAGGATTACAGGGCAGTCGATAAGGTTGCCCACAGGATACAACCTGTAAACCAATGCGGACACAAATCCATTTGCATTTAAATTCTTAACTTTTCCTACTATTCTGGTCTTCTTCCCATATTTCAGGACAACGTGCTTTGGGGAGGAAAAGAGACTGAGAGCAAATGGATCCACTAATAAATAAAAAGTCCAAAAAAGGCATCCCTTTTCCCTAGCTTCCTCCAACCCCTGTGGAAAGGAAATAATGATCATTGGAAACCAAGCTATTAACAACATGACTCTCACGCTGTTTATTAAAAGCCTTTGCTTATTACATCGGTTGCCATTCTGAGTCTCAGCTTCCAGTGGTGAGGTGGTGTTATTGTTACCTATCTTAGAGAATCTCATATTCCTAATGGAAATCTGCCTCATGAACATGAAGTCTTCTTTGGTGACCAATCTTCCTTTTGGTTCCCCAGCAGTAAGTAGTTATGGTGATTTATACACTGATTCTCTTCCTTCAGACATTCAAACGGAAGGCATTTCCATTGGAAGCAAGGATGCTGAAATTGATCAAGTGCCCAATACAATTCTTTCCCTTCTCACCAGCTGTGGAAAGACTACACTGATGGAATGTATCTCAACCCTAAGTATCTGTGACGTGTGGGGCACACTTTTGGGCACCTTCACCTGCCATCCCCTTTAAATCTCATAGTGAACCATATTTGTCTAAACAAGTGAATTCCGAGGAACTAAGGAAACTGCTCAGGTTGATTCAGGAAGTGGCAAAGCTGTGTGTTGTAGAGCCAGGCTCTTCCCCTCCCGGGTCACGCTTTTCACACGACATTGCGTTTTTTCCATCTACGATGACATCTAATAGGGGACAAACAAATGAAATAAGACTGTATTTACATAGAGCTACTCAAGGCATGACTCCATGTGGTGGAACTTGAGCCAGGCCTTTTGATCTGGGCAAGATAAGAAAGGAAGTAGAAAAGTCACTCAGGTTGGGAGAGAAGTAACTGAGGTGTTTACTTTTTATTTGCTGGGCATATTTTGCATTAAAAAAAAAAAGAAGTACAAAATGAAATTCAAATCAGATCAGGACTTCTTTGAGCACCAGAACCTGGTGAGACAGACACCAAGCCTTAACCTTGACCTTAAGTTGGATTCAGTCCTCAAGGCAGTATCCTTGTGAATGGATCTGTTTGTGTTGTGAGGCTCCCACAGGAATGTGTTTGTTTTCGGGGAGAACTTAGGGGGAAAGTTGTAGATAAAAACCAAAAATAAAAAACCCCTAAAAAACCCAGTTATCCAGATTTTTCTGATCTTCCTCAATTTTTTTTTTCCTATCAAATGTGTGTTTCCATTTTCCTCATAGACAAAGAACACAACTGGCTCAGGCTTTGGTCTGTGGAGTTTTTGGAATTCCAACAGAACAAGGAGAACTTTGTTATTTATCTGTGCAAGTATATAATCAGGGATTGGGAAGCTGTCTTCCCATGTAGGAAGGTTCATCTATTTTCACAGGTCTCCAGTGGCCTGGTAAAGACAATATGGAGAGAAATCCAGGGACAACCATTAGCCCTGACTTTCTTGTGATGTACATTCAGGTCTTATCTCTTCTGTGACTTGAATGTGTCCTCAGAATCCTGATGTGTGCTTTCCTACAAAAGAACAGATGGGCATCCCCTCCCTGCTTGGGCCACACTGGCATATAACCTCCAATGCTTCCTCTTTTTTTAAAAAATATTTATTTATTTTTGAGTTAGAGAGAGACAGAGTTTGAGGTGAGGAGGGGCAGAGACAGAGGGAGACACAGAATTGGAAGCAAGCTCCAGGCTCTGAGCTGTCAGCACAGAGCCCAAGG
>NC_043716.1:6748188-6818702 GCF_006229205.1 Suricata suricatta
AAAAAAAAGAAATTATCTCCATGAAAACTCTTTAATTATAACTGTGTGGTTATGACAGTTGGCATTAGGAAAGGTAAATCACAAACTGTAAGGATGGTTTCACCGTATCCATCCACCCAGTCCTGTTGACTTCACTGAAATAGTCCATAATGAAGATAAGTTTTTGTAATGTTTATTATTTTTGAGAGAGAGAGAGAGAGAGAGAGAGAGAGAGAGAGAGAGAGAGAGAATCTTGAGCAGGCTCCAGACTCAATTGCTGGACCCAAAGTTCTTGGAACTTAAGGAAATAAGAAAAAAATCAGAAGTCCCATAAGAGGCTTAAGATTCAGATTTTGAGCCACTGCAGGTTTGGTGGTGCCAGTCATTGAGCCTGGCACCACGAGGAGAGTGGGGAGTAGCTTGGGCTCAGTTCACACATGCTGATTTGGAAAGATCTTCCAGATGGAGACGCCCATTAGGCATTTGGGTACATGGCTTTAAAGTTCTGAATAGCGATGAGCAGGAGGAATGTATCTTGAAATGCTAAACATTTCAGGGACCAAAGTCATGAGAGTTGTAAAGAAAAACTAGAGGGAGGGCTTAGAAGGAAAAGAAGACAAGGCTTCAGGCATTTGGAGATGAGCAAAGACAAGGAGCATCCAGAGAGAACCCAGGTGTGTGTAGAGAAGATCACCAGGTCAGCACCCAGCATGTGACAGAGGTCGGGCTTATACACAGGCCATCCTAGCAAACGAAGGCTGTTCTTTCTGACAGCTTCAGTGTATCCGAGAAACGAGGAAAATTTGTCTGCTGAGAACAAGAAAAGTAGAAAGACTAGGATAAGGTAGGAGGAAAGGGGGAAGGTTTAAAATATCTGTAATAGGAAATGAGAGACAAAACTAAATCAGGTTCAAGGTTATATATTACCAGGACTCCACTTCCGATGGTGTAAAGGTAGGAATTGTCTGCCCAGCACCCAGGCTAAACAAGACTAACTCAATGTTCTAACACAAAAAGATGGAGTCTCTCCAAACCTCTTCCCCCACATACACCAATATACACATGGATATATTCCTTTTCCTTGGAGATTATCTATCTAGAGGTTGGAGAACATGTGGGAAATAAATTCTGTGTTTTTGTTACTTTGCTTATGTTCTGTTACTGCATTGAAATTCTCCAAATCACAAGACTGACTCTACGGTGAAATGGTGTCTGGTAGGCTTTCTTGACCTTTCATATTTACCAAATCATGCCAATAGGATCGGTCCTACGCAAGAGACTGTTTTGTCGACTCTGTTTCCAGCTGTGGATAGGATTTAGGTATGTGCCCAATGCTCTTGAGTTCAATGTCTATAACCTAATCTTGCAGAGTGTGATGTGGACACCTTAAAACAACTGTAAATATGACTGAACGCCCATTATATGCAATGTTCTTACCTTTCATAGTGGATATTTAAGAGTTCTTAAACTACAGGTAGTGAAAGACAAACTTCAGAATAACTGCCTGGATGGGATTTACTTTAGCTACTCATTGGTTCCAGGCACTAGGCTAGGAAAATTCTAGTTTGAAGGCCACATATGACCCTAAACCTGAATTTATCCATCCTCCGAGAAAGGATCAAACACTAAAATGTTGAGATATTCCCAGAAATCAGAAAATACAACATCACACTGAATTGCTGACTTAGCCCCAACATCTGAAGTAGGTGTAAGAGAGACAGGTTTTGTGTGTCCCTCTCTTCTAACCTTCTTACTTACTGGCAATGAATATCGACTAAATGTACATTGTTTTAGCATTTGGTGACTAGGATTATAGACTCTTTTTCAAAATTAAATAAAAAAGTGGTCTTTGTTGTAAACCCTTCCTTCATGTGTCTTACTAATTTTTTCCTATAGCTTATTGGCTCATGAGAAATGAAAGAAACGTTTCATGAAAGAAATGTACCAGCCAACAAGGTTCACATGATGATCAGTAAATAATTCAACTTTTAAAGGAAAAGGTGCCATAAGCCAGATGCCTCCAGAATATTTCTTTTTCTTTTCTCTTTTGGTTTCTCTAATTAGCCTCACACAGCCTCTTTGAAAATACACAGCAGACAAACATAATTTCAGGTGACATCACCTAACAAACAAACTTGGCTTTCTTTTATCCACTCTGATATTTATTTTTATGTATCTAAATCTTAGGTAAATAGAATTTTGTTCATAGACTGTAAACCGTCATGAGCACCAAGATGGTGACTTTGGAGTCATTTTTTTTTTCAGTGAGGACCCAGAATGATTCTATGATCTTGAAGAGTTTCAGTGTATAAAATAGTGTTATGGAAAAAAATAGTGTTATGATCTGTTTTCTTGAAAAGAGATTTTATCTGGACACTTACAGGTGGCCACTAGGACTATGGGTATGGTAAATTTCCATCCAGAAAGTAAGGTTTATCTTCTTAGAATAAAGCATGAGACATATGTTTAATTTTAATCTTTTCTTTCTGCTTTAGTGTTACGCTGGAGTTGAAGATAGAAAGAGATTAGTACTAAAAACAAATATGTATGTAGTGATGGTTGTGTACTAGACACTGTGATGAGCTCTCTGCATGCATTAACTAATTCAACCCCCCAACCACCCTGTGGGATGAATAACATAATGGAGTTCTCATTTTTCAGATAAAGAAGCAGAAACACAAAGAAGTTAACAACTTACCTAAGGTCATAGCTTGTGATTTGTGGAGCCAGTCTGTGCTGTTGACCACACTGCTTTTACTGAGTTTAATCTAGTTACCGTCTGCACAGAGGCTGGTTTGGTGGGTGACACAGAGCCTTGCATACATATTTATAACAAAGTGTGGAAATACCATCATCAAGGTATGGCCTAATATCATGGGAACCCAGGTCGGATATACCTGAGCTGCCAAGAGGAGAGGGCGGTCTGAGAAAGCCTCCTGAAAGGGTGGTTCCTGAGTAGAGCCTCAAAAGACAAGAAAGCATGAAATGGGCAAAGGGCATCCATCAGCAGATGGACACGTGGACAAAACAGCAAGGTGGGGACATGCAGGGGACCGCCATCCTTCATCAAATCTAAGAGGTGGTTGATTGTACAATCTCCATTTTCAGTTGTACCGCAAAGCAGAGCAAATGTTGTATTGCAGCATGTTTCATGAGACCCTATGATTCGTCATCAATTGTAATAAGCATGCAGACTCTAGAGAGACTCTAGAGACTCCAATGAGGAAACAGTGTGAACCGTAGAATAAGGAAATATGGTACAAATAGTGTGGTATAGCTGCTGAATTAAGTGAAAAAGAAAAAGAAGGAGGTTGTTGCAAAATCTTGCCCTTTGGCAGTGGGGGGAGAGAAATAAGACCAAATTTAAATTGTTTATGAGCTCAAATCAACAGGATTTGGTGGATCACCTGGTATCTCAGGGACCTTCAAGTAGTTACCAAGTAGTTATGATACGTAATACTGGGTTTTCTACTTATGGGAGAGATCCAAAGCTTTATATAGACACCCACATTTTATAGGTGGATAGATATGTAGAAAGATGTAGATATATAAATAGTAAATCAACTTAAAGAAAAATATTGTCCATTATAACACAAGATATGGCCATGATCATTTTAGTGAAGATAACTCTGATGAAAACTCATGAAGAATAGCATGGTTTTGGCCCAGAAGTATGGATGTTGTCCATGTTCAGCATGGGGACGGTAGGTGGACATGTATGGGAGGATGGTCGCACCCAGAAAAAGGACAGAGTGTAGCTACAAACTGAGAAGGAAGAGAAGCATCCTCCAAATAAAAACAAGTGAAACATTTCAATGTTCCTCAAGGTGGGATAAGCTAGCCTGGCATCCAGTGTTAGCAAAAGATATCAGATGAAATTCATCGTTCATTTCCTGAAATGACATTATGAGCTCATAAAATCATTTTTGCCAAATGAAGTGTGTCTGGCAGAGGAACAGTCGAGCCTTCATGAATGGTGGCTATTGCAGAAGGTGGTGAAAAGAGGGACCCAGACTCAATAGTCACCGAGGGAATAACAGAGCTATTTATAGAATGAATGGAAACTTCTGAAACTCAGCTGATTTCCAAGGTCAGCAGGTCCTACCCACAAATACTTACTGAGCACCCACTTGGTGCAAGGTTAACTCCTATGCAATTCCTCCACCAAGCAGCCTAAACTCAGAGCCATTAAGTGTGGGTCTCATTTCATCTGATAACAGCAGCAGTGATGTCACTTTTGGCTTCTTGCAGATGTCTTTCAAAATGCTTGTACACAGGAGCCCACAGAGGACAGTTGTAAACCTCATGGCTTGCCAAAAACGTGGGTGGCAGGCCAGGCTCCCTTGCTCAAATCACACTCAGAAAACACAGGGATCCAAGCTGTCGCCTGATATTCGACTAAAGAGTATTTAGATTGTACATTGGGCTTGTGTTCTTGCTATGAAGTCTCTTTCCATTTACGAGCAGACCTCTGTTCAGGAGGCCCACATGACACCATGTCTTGCAGAAACCACAAGCCCCTCACATTCCTTTTGGAGGAGAAAAGCAGTGGCTTTCTGTTTTACAGACAGAATGCCTGAGGCCCTAAGAAGTAAATTGCACTGCATGAGTTCTTCTAAGTTCGTCTCTGAAGGGAGGAAGGCTCCACTGATGCTTCATAAAATTGTGAGTTTAAGAAAAAAAAAATCTGTTTTAAAGAAACAAAGGTCAATCAGACTGGGCTCAGGTTGGCCTAACATACCAGCAGACCGCTAATGCTATAAAAAATTATTCAATCATTGTATGATTTAAAAATCCTATATACAAGATAGATGGGTGGAGGGATGGATGGATGGATGGTTGGATTATAGAAATATATCCATGAATGGATGAATATGGATGATAGAAAGATAATAGCTACATTGATGGATGAATGGATGATAGAAAGATATAGGTACAATGGATGGATGGATGGATGGTTAGTGGAGGATAAATGATGGATACATGGTAGATGATAGGTCTATGATACAGATTAGATAATAGATATATGGATGGATGGATGGAAAGAGAGAGAGAGAGAGAGAGAGAGAGAGAGAGAGAGAATGGCCAGCATTGACCTGACCCTGAATACTGAAATGTGAGTCAGTCATAACACAGTGAAAAGAGCACTGGCCTCTTGAGATCACAGCTTCAGCGTGTGACCTGAAACAAGATCCTCAAGTTCTTGAGCCTACTTTGCCTGCATCTGGCCCTTATGGTGTTATTAGTAATAGTACCCTGATTATTAGTAACTAAAATTCTACTTAATATCAGTCATCAGGTTAAGAATTTTAAATTATATTTATATCACCTGGTCCCCTAAGGCAATTCTATTTGATGAATACCCTTTCAGGCCATCAGGCTGAGAAGTTAGGTCTATCTCTACCAAAGCCTATGTATTTCTTACCACTGAGTTGGAGACAGGAGGCTTGAGAATGTTTGGAATGTTGCCAAGTGAAATGCACAGCAGACACATATTAGTAAGATATATTAAAAGTCCATAAACATATAAAATGGAGTTTTCTGAAGCAAATGGCTCATCATCTACCAATAAGTGTGTCTTGTCTATGACATGGCTCAATTCCAGGGGATGCCAAATCACTGCGTACGTTTCTACATAGCCATTGGTGCCTTGGATGGTGCTAGGGGGATGGAGTGAGGCTTGGGTAGTGTCTTCTTCTGAGGAACCACAGATTCTTATTCCCCACCCTGCTCCTCCTGTCATCAGGGCAAGACTCTGAAGGCCTTCTATGCCTGGATGGAGAAGTAGGCAATGGAGGTAGTGTTCCTGACTTTGGAACTTAGGTGGGAGTCATGTGACCTCCAGCCATAGCACAGGAAGTGATGCCATGAGAGGAAAAACCAGTGGCAAACCCAGAAAGGAATGACTGGAAAGAAGACCAAAGAGCACCTCACTGGAAATTAGAGTTGTGGGGAGTCAGAAAGGAAGAAGCAAGTTTACTCCCCATTCCCTCAGCCATGGACGTCCTCAACTCCCCATTTACTGCTGAGTTATATGAAGATATTGAATGGATATACACCTTGAGAGAGCGGCCCTCCACACACCAGCCTTACAGCCCAAGCAAATTCAAATGAGTGCAAAAGCACACTAGAAGGACCATTCCATTATTACTCTTTATTTTAAATTTATGTTAGCATTCCCATTAGACATTATTATATTTTATGGCCCTTTGACATCATATATGAATAACAAATACCAGACTTGAAATCATCCCGATTCTAAGGAACTTACATGCCCTGTCTCCACCTCTGTCCCAAGTGGAGACATCAAGTATCTCTGTAATCCACTCTCTTCACTTTATCTTGTCTTCTGCTACTTTCTCTCCACGAAGTCAATGTCCACATTGTATTCTCGGGGTCACCCCTTCCCGAGAAGTAGACTGCCTCCACACTCGGATTCTTCACAAACGTTTTCTCCTTCTCTGTGCTTGAGTGAATGTGACCATCCCAGGACTTCTCATAGAGAAGAACAGCCCACTCCCATTCTGGGTATTTTAGGGTCAAAGCTCGGGCTTGCTTCTTTCTCCTCAGAGCTGCTTCCAGAATTCAAGGAACGCTCCAACTTCAAATAAAGCTCTGTTTCTTGAAGATTCATGTTAAACAACAATGTCTACTTTTGCTCACCCTCATCCTTGTCATCTAATAGTAGGACAGGACCTAATAGAAGCCCACCACCACTTTCTGCTGGGACCACATCTGTTCCTTGGGAAATGCCAACTGACTTTTCACCCTTCTCAGCTCCAAGAGCATGAGCTAAATCTCTCTTTTGACTTGTCTATCAGCAGTTAGCCCTTGGGATTTCTCAGAAACAAGACCCTCGTATATTCTGTCATTCCATGGGGATCACATAGAGAATTCTCCAAGACGACCCATTGCCCAGCCCATTCCCCCCCACCTCTTTCAGGGAAGGACCTCAAGCATCACTGTCTTCAGAGAAAGTCCTTTAACAAATATCTCTCCTTATAGCTAACAAAGGATATTTTCACTTCATTCCCTCCATGTAGGTAAGGGTCTAAGAACCATAGACTGATTCTGGTTTCTGTCGCTTTGTGTCTGTTTTAGATATTGTCTTTGATCCTCTGCACTCCCTCAGGCTTCTCACTCTGGAATCTGATAGCTATTGTCTTAGGGGTCTGGCCTCTTCACTGAGCATTCATTAATTTACCGTGGGCCTTTATTTTCCCACAACAGTGCAGTGACCAATGACTGTAGCATTAGGATTACCCCCCACTCACTGAGGAGGACAAGGAGGCTCAGGGCGCAGGAAAATGAACTGTCCAGTCTCATGCAGGGACAAGAATGGATGTTAAACCACATTTCTTGGACTTTGGAATCCAGGCTATTATCATACTTCTGTCCATTCTTTCTTGAGTGTGCTGACATAAGCAGGCCTCTTCCTCACTTACTAAAATCTTTAGTGCATGGCTGACTGCCTTCTTTCCCACCGCTGCCTGAACGGGTTCAGGTTCCCTGTGCATGGTCCGGTGGGCTCTGCTGTCCTGATGACCCCAGCTTCAACTCTTTGTGGCCACTCACACCCAAGTGGCCACCACCTCCTCTCCAAACAACTCTCTACATACAACTCTCTCTAATCGCTGTTATCACACTATTCCTCGGGTAATAATATCCAGACCGCTAGTCCTTTGATGCATCTACCAGTCAGTTGCTGTACTTTCCCTCTCTCATCCTATTTCTTTCCAACCTTGCACGGCCAATTTTCTTGAGTTGGCTGATGTGTTTTTTTCTATTCCATTATCACTCAGTCTTCAGAAACATGACCTACTTCCATCATCTCTTTGTTCCTGATAGCCACTGCTGTGGGATAACACTTGTAATTATTCCTTTTGTTTCTTTATCTCAGCTGATGTAGCATTCCCTTAAGGAAGCCTTCCTTAAACCAATATAACTGAGCAAGGCACCTCCACTAAAAGTATCCATAGTAACCTTACTCACCCTGTCATAACATTAGTCCTTACCAGAATGTAAATTTTTTTAACATTTATTTACTTGTGAGAGACAGAGAAAGATAGAACATGAGTGAGGGAGGAGCAGAGAGAGAGGGAGACACAGACTCTGAAGCAGGCTCCAGGCTCTGAGTTGTCAGCACAGAGCCCGATGCGGGGCTTGAACTCATAGATCGCAAGATCATGACCTGAGCCAGAGTCGGATGCTTAACCAACTGAGCCACCCAGGGGCCCCAGAACGTAAATTCTTTGAGGGCAGGAATGGTCTTTTGTGGAAAGGGGAGCTGCCTTCACTTAGCAGAGAAATTGACAAACTATACATAGGGCTACTGAAAGATAGGTTTGGGTGGGTTTTTCATTGTTCTGTTTGACATACAACATTTATGTAAGTTTAAGATGTGCAACTTACTGATTTGGCACACTTACATTGCAAGAGGAGTGTCATCTCACATGCTAACACCTCTATCATGTCATAATTATCATTTCTTCTGGGGTTGGGAACACGTAAGAGCTAGTATTTAAGTTTAACGTGTATAATACAGCTGTGCTGTCTATAATCACTGTACTGTGTATTAGGTCTTCAGGTTTTATTTTTTTCCTACAGACCTCCCTTAACTTACAATGGGGTCACATCTTGAGAGGCCCAGTTGTGAGTTGAAAATATCATAAGGTCACACACCTAACCTACCAACATCATAGCTTTGCCTGGTAGCCTTTAAACATGATCAGGACACTTACAATAGTCCACAGTTGTGTACAATTATCTAACGTAAAGCCTATTTTATACTCAAGTGTTACATGCCTCATGTAATATATTGAATACTGTGCTGACAGTGAACCCAGAATGGCAATAGGGGTGCAGAATGCTTGTAAGTCTATGGCTGGTTTACCTTGTGATTGTGGGGCTCTGGCTCACTGCCCCGGGTCAGGAGAGAGGATCTGACCACATACTGGTAGCCCCAGAAAAGATAAAAATCCAAAACACAGTTTCTGCTGAATGTGTATTACTTTCACAGCATCACAAAGGTAAAATATCCAATATAATCCTAAGTTGTAAGTTGGGGACCAGATGCAGTTGCAGGTATGTGTCCTTAAACTATGCCGCTTCCATTTTCCATCCCCTCTCCACCCCAGCCCCTGGCAACCCACACTTTATGCTCTGCTTTTACAGTTTAAGATTGTTTTTAGGGGCACCTGGGTGGTTAAGTGTCCGGCTTCAGCTCAGGTCATGATCTTATGGCTTGAAGGTTCGAGCCCAGCGTCAGGCTCTATGCTGACAGCTAGCTCAGAGCCTGGAGCCTGTCTTCAGTTCTGTGTCTCCCTCTCTCTCTGACCCTCCCATGCTCAGGCTGTCTCTCTCTCTCTCTCTCAAAAATACATAAAAACATTGAAAAAAAGATTGTTTTTAGATGTCACATATAAGCGATATCATATAGTATTTATTCTTGTTGGTCTGACTTACTTCACTTAGCATAATGTCCTCAAAGCCCATCCATGTTGTTGCTAATGGGAGTTATTTCCTTTTTTTCTCATGGCTGAATAGATAGATCGATAGTTCGATAGATCTCTCATCTTCTTTATTCATTTATCCAATCATGGACACTTAGGTTGTTTCCATATTTTAGCTTTTATGACTATACTATAGTGGAAACCAGTTTGGAGTTTCCTCAAACAAATTAAAAATAGAACTGCCATGCAATGTAGCAATCCCACTTCTGGATATATATCCAAAAGAAATGAGAGGCACCTGGGTGGCTTCGTGGGATGAACATCCAACTCTTGATTTCGGTTCAGGTCACGATCCCAGGATCATGAGATTGAGCCCTGCATTGGGCTTCGAGCTCAGTGCAAAGCCTGCTTAAGATTCTCTGCTCCTCTCTTGCTCTCTCTGCCCCTCTTCCTCCTGGTGAGAGAGCGCTCTCTCTCAAAAAAAAAAAATAAAAATAAAAGCAGATGGAAACAGGTTACAGAAGAGACACAGGCACCCCCATGTTTAGCGCAGTGTTTATTCACATGGTCAAATGTTTGTTGAGTGGATAAAGGACAGGGCCATAGAGGGATGCAAGCAGACGGGCAGAAAGACTGATGACGAGCAGGTAGATGTGAAGTTAAGAAGGCAACTCTGCAGAATTATCCAGATGGAAGCAAATGCGTGGAACTTGGCTTCAAGACATGGCTGCGAGTCTTGCAGGAAGGAATTGAGGGTGAAACACTAGTGAGCACTTGTCAGGGTGATTTTCACTTTCCAGAGGGAGAGGGAAAACTAAAGCAATACCTCATGTTATTATTCATGAAAAGAGCTTAATGGCCGAGTGGGAACATTTGTTAGGGGAAAAATTGAAAGGAAGAGTTTAAAAGCTAAGACAGCCTGGTGACTATTTTAGAATAGCTTGCTAAAAGTCCAGGATAAATGCATGCCAAGGAACCAAAAGACCTGGCACTTTGAAGAAAACAACAAAAGCACACATACAACTCTTCATGGTCAACTGGCAAAACAAAATAGGTTTTTTCTCCTGCCATTTTTCAAAAATGGAAAGACAGGCTAAGCGAGGAAAACAGGAAGGCATACACTAGAAATTAGACATGCCCAAAAAAAGAATTTAAGAGAGTATTGGTAAGGGACTCCAAGGCTAAAAATAATAGACTCTTTATATCCGCAGAAAGGGCAAGGTCAGCTAGAGGCTCAGGGAGCTGGCTAAATGGATGCTGTACAAACGGAGAATTCAAACTATAGCAACAGCAACAACACAACATTTTTAGGGACTGCTAGCCATCCACCAGACGCTACACCAAGCATTTTATATACATTGCCTCATTGAATCCCTGCAACTTCCTGCTATTAATCTCATTTTACAGATGAGCTGACTGAGGCGACAGAGAAAGGTTAAGTATTTGTGCAATGTCACCCAGCCGGTGAGTAGCAGAGTTGAGTTGGGAACGCAGGTCTGAGTCTGCGTATTCTGTGCCTTAGATTTTGTGAGCAAATTACCAAATACATCAGAGTTATTGGATCAATTACTGGGAAACACACAGGGTGAGGCTGTCAAGCCAGATATAAATATAGCACGTAAAGACCAGATGGCATCTACATGAGGGGTCACTGGAAAATTGTGGGGTTATTGACATAGCCTCTGAGCTGGAGAGATGAGTAATGTGATCTATGCTCCACCCCCCAGCCTGCTCCCCACCCCCAAAATAAGCCCGGAGGGAACTACAGACCAGTGAGTTTAGATTTCATAGCAGATAAATTAGAGCCACCTATAACCAAAGGTAGTTACTGGGTACTTAGCAAAATATCATCTGGTTTAGCACGGTTTGTGGAAAAAAAAAAAGAATGCATGCTTGTCTCATTTACTAAAGGGAGCTCCATGCCTTAATTTCCCCCTCAAAGGGTTAAAAAAAAACCCACTAATGGCTTTGATAGATTTTGGCATTATTTATTTTGACATTATTTGAGACCCTGCCTTGTTCCAAAGGGGCTTAGGTGAGATGAATAAAACACAAGTGAAATTAAAAGAGAAAGCAAGAAAAGAAAGAGAAGGGGAGGGACAAAATAGGGCTGAAAATTGGGCTAAACCCTTGTTACACTGGTCCGCAAATTTACATTCGAAGTTTCCTAGCACTTAACATACGCACAATTACAAAAAGGAACATCGTCAATTATATAATTTACGGTTTCAAAGCGGTGAAAGCAAATCGGTTGCTCAGAAGAATCTATTTGTTAGTTGATACAGCACTAGGCAGGAACCTACCCTGAGGGTTCTTAAAAAGGGGACTCTGATGTAACTAACAACTCATCAATTACGGTGAACAGCGCTGAGTCTCAAAAAACCATTTCTAACATTTACTCTCAATATAGATGGAAAGCATCAAAACAAAGCATTGTATTAAAAAAAATCCCACAGGGGGCAGACTTTGATGCCTTTGAAACAAGTTTGTGCCAACGACTGATTTATTTATTTGGGTTACTGAAGGATTGTAAACTGGTTTAATTACTCGTTACTTGGCAGGGAAATTAGGGATAAATCGTCTATTCTCTGAACCAAAAACTACGAATATCTTTCTCAGGAATGAATACTCTTATAAATAATCTGGAGGGATTTAGTGTTTAGAGTGAAATCTTTGGGACTGGTGTTGTTGCTGAGTTTTCTGAGGTTACATACTTATCCATTTACTTATTCAGCAAATATTTATTAGACACTATTATTTTCCAGGCGAACCTGGTATTAAGTTCTGAGGCTACATTAGTCTTCATCCTCATGGAAATTCCATTTTGCTGATAAACCACAGGACTCTTTCATAAAACTGGACGAGAAGGCGAAATGTTGTCAGATGCTTTTAATGAAAAATGCAGGGCTGTTGAACTTTGTGCAAAAGATGCATTCCTGAAAACCTACCATTATTCAAGACTAATTTTCCCTTAGGAACAAATGTAAAAGGGAGTGGAAAGCAAATTAAATTCAACCGTTATTACATATTTTTGCTTTAAGACTACTTTTTATTTCCTCAGCAGTGTCTCTAATGTTCACTTGGTACACTCTCCAAAATTAACAGCACAGCACATTTTGGTAGTTTGACCTACTTTACAGTGTTTTTATCACATCCAACAAGTTTCTAGAACTTAGTGATTTCCAGGTGCAATTTTCAGCTGCAGCTGTGAGGCCAAATGCTGCAACGTTTATGTAGTAAACGTTACGTAGTAAACGTTTGGAGGATATTGTTAAAGGAGTTATTTAGTCAGGTTTGTGTTAGTAATAACAATGCATATTAAATAATAAACTGCAATGATAATACTTATCAAGAAAACATAAGGCTTACCAAAACTGATTGCTCAGGCCTCGGGGGAGTAGGATACACATTAATTGCAACATGCTTCATGAAATACTGACCAAAAAATGGTCGCACCTGCACGTGTGTATTTGTGTGTGTGTGTGTGTGTGTGTGTGTGTGTGTGTGTGTAAACAGTCAAATTACAATACTATGAAGCAGAGGGATAAAAACTTACTATTGAATCCTGTCAGTAGTTTCAAAATTCTGGTTTTTGATTTAAAAAATTGAGATCCGTATACTTTGTTTTAGCATAAAACATATTAGAAGCACCTGGGTGGCTCAGTCATTTAAGCTTCTGACTTCAGCTTAGGTCATGAACTCATGGCTCATGAGTTCAAGCCCCGTATCAGGCTCTGTGCTGGCAGCTCAGAGCCTGAACCCTGCTTCAGATTCTGTGTCTCTGTTTTTCTCTGTCCCTACCCCCGCCTCCATCATAAATAAATAAACATTTAAAAACATTTAAACATATTAGTGGCACCTGGGTGGCTCAGTGAGCTAAGCGTTTGACTTTGGCTCAGGTCATTATCTCATAGTTTATGAGTTTGAGCCCCATGTGGGGCTCTGTTGACAGCTCAGAGCCTGGAACCTGCTTCAGATTCTGTGTCTCCCTCTCTCTTTCTGCCCCTCCTCTGCTCATTCCCTCTCTCTCTCTCTCTCTCTCTCTCTCTCTCCCTCTCTCTCTCTCTCTCTCAAAAATAATAAATAAACATTAAATTAAAAAATTTAAATTTAAACATGTTAAGTAATATTTTGTACACACTATTTCTGATTTCCCTAATTCAGATTCACATAAAATGTGACTACTTTCTTAGAGCCAGGCAGATTTGATTCCTAGCTTCACCATGTAAACCTCTGGTCAAGATTCATGCATCATTTTTAAAAAGCTTATTTATTTGTTTTGAGAAAGAGAGAAAGCAGGGAAGGGACAGAGAGAAAGAGGTAAAGAGAGAAAAATCCCAAGCAGGCCATGTGCTGTCAGCACAGAGCCCGACGCGAGTCTCGATCTCATGAATTGTGAGACCATGATGACCTGAGCCGAAATCAAGAGTCAGATGCTTAACCGACTGAGCCGCCCAGGCGCCCCAAGATTCATACATCTTTAAGCCTGAGACTCAGGAGTCATAAATTAGGAAACTAGAAAGTAAATAAAGCAAAGGAGACACGTCTCAGGAGTTACCTGCTAAACAATTGTCTTTCATCCTAGTAAAGTCTGTCTTTTTGTTTAATTAGCCTCGGTTTTCCAAGTATAGTTGTCCCCCCCTTATCTGATGAGGATAAATTCAAGACCCCCAAGGCATGCCGGCAACCACAGACAGACCCAAGTTTATGATGAGGTTTAATGTATAAATTCGGCACAGGAAGAGATTAACAATAAATCAAATATAGCAATTGTAACAGTATTCTGTAATAAAAGCTATGTGAACGTGGTCTTTCTCTCTCAAAATGTCTCTTGTACTCACCCTTCTTCTTGCGATCGTAGGAGATGATAAAGGTCCTATGTTGGAAAACTAAGTGAGGTGAGCAATGTAGGCCTTGTGATATTAGGCTACTTTTGACCTTCTGGTGATTCGTCGGAAGGAGGATCATATGCTTCTGGACCGCGGTTTACCCTGGGTAATAAAAACGGAGGAAAGTGAAACTGAGGATAACTACTATACTGTTGTGAAATAAATATCTTTATTGGACTCTTCCTGAATCGTGCCTCAATCATGATTATTTCCAACTTAGGAGGGTTCGAATGAGGTTTTTGTGTCTCAACACATTTAATTTCATTTCTTATGAGGTAGAGTGTAGCCCACTATCCACATTCCTATCTAGTCTGCAATTTCAGAAAGAAAATCCTTCCAGCTAAGAAGGAAGTGCGTGTGTCATGGAGGTCGGAGAGAACTCATCAAACTACTGGAACTAAGAGCCTTAAAATCCTTTTGATTTCTGTGGTGTCCATTGCGACATCTCCTCTTTCATTTCTGACTTTATTGAGTCTTCTCTCACTTTTTATAGTTAGTCCAGCTAACATTGATCAGCTCTGTTGATACTTTCAAATCATCAACTCTTAGTTTCATTGACTTTTTTCTATGCCTTTTCATTTCTCTATTTTATTTCTGCTCTTTTCTTTATTATTTCCTACCTTCTGCAATCATATGCCGATGAATCAGACAACTTAGAAGAAATGGATAAATTCCTAGAAACATAATCTACCAACACCAAATAATGAACAGACCTATAAGTAGTGCAAATATTGAACTAGTAATCAAAAACTTCTCAATAAGGAAAACTCCAGATGGCTTCACTGGTGAATTCTGCCAAAGATTAAAGAATTAATGCCCATACTTCTCAAACTCATCCAAGAAATTAAAGAGGAGGGAAGACTTCCAAACTCATTTTATGAAACCAGCATTGTCCCACTATCAAAACCAAAAAAAGGAAACTACAAGAAAAAACAAAAGCCAAAACAAACAGAAACAAAGAAAAAACCCTATAGGCCAACATCCCTCAGGAATATACATGCAAAAATCCTCAACAAAATAGTTGCAAACCCAATTCAACAGCCCATTAAAAGAATCCTTGTGAAATTCAGCCTTGGGATTCAAGGATAGTTCAATATGTTAAAACTAATAAATGTGATATACCATATTACTAGAACAAAGGATCAAAATCACATGATTGTCTTAATAGATACAGAAAAAGATTTGGCAAAACTTCAACACCATTTCATGATAAAACACTCAACAAATTAGAAATAGAAGGAAAGTACTTCAATATAATAAAGGCCATGTATGAAAGTCCATAGCTAACATCATTTTCAATGGTGAAAAACTGAAAGTTTTTCTCCTAATATCAGAAACAAAGCAAGGTTATCTATCTCACCACTTCTATTGAACACAGGACTAGAAGTTCTAGTCATAACAATTAGGCAAGAAAAAGAAATAATAGGCATCATATTGGAAAAGGAGAAGTAAAAATCTCTGTTTGTAGATTTCACAACTGTGTAAGAAGAAAAACCTAAGAGATTCCATAAAAATCATCTAGAACTAATAAACAAAGTCACTAAAGTTTCAGGATATAAAATCAACACATAAAAATCCATTGCATTCCTACATGCCAGCAACAAAAATTCCAAAAAAAGAAATTTAAACAGTTATAAAAACATTAAAAAATACTTAGGAATAAACATAACCCAGAAGGCCGATGACCTATACACTGGAAACTTCCAAAACACTATTGGAAGAAAATTGAAGGAGACATAAATTAGCAGAAAGATAGCCTTTGTTTATGTATTGGAAAAGCTAATATTGTTTATATGCCCATATTACCCAAAGTGATATGTACAGATTCAGTGAAATCTTTATAAAAATCCCAATGGTATTTTTCACAGAAATAGGAAAAACAATCCTAAAATTCACATGGAACCACAAATAACACAGAAAATAGCCAAAACTATCTTGGAAAAAAAAGAAAGAAAGCTAGAGACCCCACACTTTCTGATGTCAAAACACATTGCAAACCTATAGTAACACAAACAGTATGGTACAGTACACAAAGATATAGGCATGTAGATCAGTGAAACAGAACAGAAAACCCAGAAATAAACACGTGGTCAACTGATCTTTGAATCACCAAGAATATACACCAGGGAAAGGACAGTTTCTTTAATAAATAAGGTTGAGAAAACTGAATATCCATATGCAAAAGAGTGAAATTTGACTCTTACTTTACACCACACACAAAAATCAACTCAAAATGGATTAGAGACTTAAATGTAAGACCTGGAATCATAAAATTTCTAGACAATAGGGAAAATCTTAATGACATTGGCCTTGGCAATAATTTCCCAGAGAAGACACCAAAAGCACAGGTAAGAAAAACAAAAACGAATGAGACTAGATCAAATTCAAAACCTTTTACACAACAACAGACAATAAACAGAGTGATTTGAAACCACATATCTGATAAGGAATTCATATCCAAAGTACATAAGAAATTCCTACAACCCAATAATAATGAAAACAAAAAAATCTTAAATTACCTGATTTAAAAAATAGGCAAAGGATTTTAATGGGCATAAATCCCAAGAAGACAGATAAATGGCAGACAGACACATGAAAAGAGGCTCAACATCACTCACCATCAGTAAAATGCAACTCAAAATCTCAATCAGATATGAAATATTATTTCACATCTGTTAGGATAATTATTATCAAATGCTCTGAAAATATAAAAGTGCTAGCAAGGATGTTAAGAAATTAGAAATCTTGTGCACTGTTTATGGGAATAAAAAATAGTGCAGCATATAGAAAACAATATGAGGAGTCAAAAAAATTAAAAATAGAACTACTATATGAGCCAACAATCCCACGTCTGTATATTTATCCAGGAGAATTGGAATAATGATTCTAAAGAGATATCTATACTCCCATGTTTATTGCAACATTATTCCCAACAGCTAAGAGGTGGAAACAACCTAAAATATATATCAACAGATGAACTGAGAAAGAAAATGTGCTATTTGCATACAATAGAATATTACTCAGCCACAAAGAATGAAATCTTGACACTTGCAGCAACACAGATGGACATAGTATTCTGGTAAGTGAAGTAAGTCACTTAGAGAGAGAGAGAGATGAACATTACATGATTTCAGTTATATGTAGACTCTTAAAAACAAAGCATGTGGAAAACAAAAAAACAGAAATAGATTCATAAATACAGAGAATAAACTGATGGTTGCTGGGGGAGATGGGCAAAATAGGTGAAGAGGATGAATAGGTACAAACTTCTGATTATAAAATAAATAAGTCATGGAGAGGAAAAGTACAACAAAAGGAATATGGTCAATAATATTGTAATAATGCTGTGCAGTGACGGATGGTGACCACGTTCCTGGTGGTGAGCACTGACTAATGTATAGAATTGCCTATTCACTATGTTGGACACCTAAAACTAATATAACATTGTATGTCAACTATACTCCAACAATACATATTTTGAAAAAATTATTTTTGAAAACTCAATTTTAAAAAAAAAAACCCACGAACAAAAAAATAAATAAGATGTGAGAGCCTTAAGTTCTCAAGCAAGGTTTCCTCCAGAAAGAAGGATTTGGTATCTCTGGCCACAGATTTCATAGATCTGCCCCAAATTAAGGACAACTTGGTTCGTGTTCTGCATTCCTCTTCTAGCCGTGGATGTGCAGGACTGTTTCCCAGGCAGTGTCTGGACACCACAGTCACCCATCGTGGGAGGGGACTCAAGCCTCTTCTGTGGGCACTCAGCCCTCCCTGTCACTGTGGCTCTAGCTGGCAGAGAGTTGGTTGGTTGCTTCCCGGGAAGACACGGTAGATTATAACCTCAACTCTTTTTCTTGGTCAGTTCTTAGTAACATAACCACTCAGTTTTTCATATTTAAATTGGAAAGACTTGTATCCATTTATCCTTCCCTTGTGAAGAAACTGAAATCCGCCAGAACCTTCTTTTTTAACCTTCTTTTTAAAAGAATTGAGATCTAATGGAAATATAACATTAGATTTAGGTATACATAACGATTTGATATATGTATATATTGTGAAATGGTCACTGCAATGAGGTTACTTAACATCCATCACCTCGCAGCATTAGATTTTCTTGCGACGAGAACTTTTATGATCTACTCTTTTAGCAGCTTTCAAATACATAGTAGACCTTTGTTAACCTTAGTCACCACGAAGTACGTGACATTCCCAGGGCTTACTTATATTTTAACTGGAAGTTGATACCCTTTGACCACCTTCAGTCACAAGGAACCCTCTTGAACTCTGATTAATTTTGGATTAAACGAAAACACATATATGTAAATGTGTGATTTCCAGAGATAATGTATTGAACTGTGACTATACAATTGCTCTTAGAGAGAATTTTACAAATCACTGTGATCCTAGTTTAGTTTCTACATGAGAAAACAACCATATGCCCAGAAGACCAGAGACTCTTAATTGTGCGTTGGTCGTTCAAGAATCAGACAGGATATGGGATGACCAACCATGATTGCTTTAATGACTTTACCTCAATTCAGTCAACAGTTGATCTCTCCATGAAAGTGACTTTGACTTTCCTCAACTTGTGAGATTAATATGAAAGGTACATTCAATTTTCCATATGCGTTCAGCTTGACTAAACTGAGATATGACTAGCTGTTTTAAGGTAATAAGAAAATCTATCAGTTGGCATACTCTGAGTCTCTTTCATCTTATTTTCTAATAGAAATAGAGATTGTCGGGCACCTGGGGGGCTCAGTCGGGAAGTGTCCGACTTTGGCTCAGGTCATGATCTCACGGTTCGTGGGTTCGAGCCCTGACTTGGGCTCTGTGCTGCCAGCTCAGAGCCTGGAGCCTGCTTCGGATTCTGTGTCTCCCTCTCTTGCTGCTCCTCCTTTCCTTGCACTATGTCTCTCTCTCTCTCTCTCTCAAAAATAAATAAACATTAAGAAAGATTTTTTTTAATAGAGATTGTTACTAGGGTCCAATTAGTAATATGTAATTGGGACCAATATAGAAGTCATATGCAGAATTTATGTTACGGCTAACTGTCCACAGAATTCGCATCTGCCATCTTGACATAGATTTTTTTTTTCTATAGAAAACAGACAGAGTCTTTTGCCGCACATGGAGAGAGGTATTTAAAAGTGACCTACAAATGCAGAGCCCTATCGGCAGAATGGCCAGATTTAGCAACAACAGCAACAACAAAATATATAAGACATCCAACTCAATTTGAATTTCAGATCAAATGAATTAGTTTCCAGTATGAGTGTATCCCATCCAATACTGGGGAAATCCTACCAAAAAATCACTTCTTGTTTTCCTGAACTTCAAGTTTAATTGGCCCTCTTGTAATTTATCTGGCAAACCTAACTATCTGCCCAAGATTTAATGTAGAAAAAAAAAATTCCCTAACGGTCTCGAACATAGTGAATTTAAATTAAGAGCAGGATCTGGCTCAGTGAAGCTATCTTCCGTGCGAGTCACATGAAGTAGGCCATGACCACAAGCTTCATCTGCGGTCCCTCAGATATTATCATTCAGCTCACCTTGTGTGAGGAATGAGCGGAAAGGCAGGAGGCCACAGCCAGCAATGCATGAAGGAGCTCAACACAGGAATTATTTTAACAGACTTAGGCTGCGTGATAAAGCAGATGGGAAAAGGTTGTTTGCTGACTATTCACTCCGAGCCAGAATATTCTGAGCCTGTGGCTATAGTTTGGTTTCCTCGTGGTCTCTGCTGTCCTCACTACAGACGCGCAGACACCCCCCGCCCGTCGAGTGGATGCAGGAGAGTTTTGTTCCTGTCTCCCATTAGTAGGATTACAAAAACATGGTCCCACCTGCCATCTCACTATGTCCTTGCCACGTTCAAAAACTGTGTTGCCTCGTGTTTGTGCCTCGATGCCCCCAGCCTCAATGAATGGATCTAGTAAAAACACCTAGATGTTCAAATGAAGTCTATGTGATATAGTTACAGAGCTTTCCAGATTTCCATTCACCACCACGAGAAGCCCAACACTAAGAGACAAATGAATTAGGATCCAAGGAATGAGGCAAAAGGGCTGCTGTTTTTTTAACTTGCTCAAGTTTCGTATCACTGCATCCGCCAGACCATTCCTGGAAAGAAAAACAGTCCGTGTTTTCTCTTCTGCGCGCCATATCGACTAAGGTCTGTACTAACCAGGGACCAGGGGATGAGGCAGCCCTTCTGTATACTTTTTGTGCTATGCTATCAAAAAGGCATAGGGTGTCACGAGCATCTTTCTCCGTCTCCAAACTTGAATCCAGAAAGCGTCTGGGCCACTGCATTCTGGAACTTGCTCTCGAATGGGCTACCCCAGGATGCGGCATGTTAGGAATGGGTTTAAGCAG
This sequence comes from Suricata suricatta, assembly GCF_006229205.1. Lineage (NCBI taxonomy): Eukaryota > Metazoa > Chordata > Mammalia > Carnivora > Herpestidae > Suricata > Suricata suricatta. The sequence goes on from NC_043716.1 coordinate 6,768,890, forward strand.
AATGTAGAAAGATTCCCCAGCATGTACAAAAACGCACAAGGTAGATAACTCTGCGATGTGGTCAACATCTGAATTGATCGCAGGGAGTCCAAATGCTCCTTTAAGTCCCCTGAACAGCTCTTAGCAAACTCTGTTCTGATCTTGCTTATTTCCTATTCGTGTATTCCTTCCGTTACCCTTTTTGGAACTATTTGTGGGTCCACAGGTGACCCTTGGAGTGGATGTTTCACTCCATTCATTCGGCCCCTAAGACAAAGGATTTCAATGGGATGCGTGATTTTCTCCTTTCAGCGAGACTCCGAAAATCAGGGCGGAATCAAACTTTTGACCCCGGAATCAGAACATAGAGGGCAGATGGTAACCAGCTCAGCCCCCAGTAGCTTATGAAAACCAGCTTCTCCTTAAGATTACTTTTGGGAAGTATAGCATCAGAGAGGAAGTTAACTGGACTCTCGAACAAATGGTATAATGTGAAGGGGACCTCAAGAAGCATTTGGTGTCCATTAGCAGACATTCAGTAGCCGCTTTATCATTTTTCTTGTTTGTCATAAAAAATAAATAGAGTTTAATAGATGATCTAACCTAGCAGGTTTTGGCAACGAAGTGGACTGTGTCCCATTATGATCTTGATGTGTATAATTTAAAGGAACATGGAACATAAAACCATTTCCAGCACACAAAGAGGAGTGAGTGACATAGATTTAGTCCCTGATTGGGCAGAAATGAAAACCAGCGCTGACTTGGATGGGGCATTAAATCATGAATTCTGTTTTATGGAGTTTGCGCTGTAAACAGCGTATTTCAGAATAATTAACCCTGTCATTTTGGACTTAGAAGTTTGTTTTGAAAAACAGGAGTGTTTTATGTTGAAGGCAGGAGCTTAAGTGCCTTAATAGATTGCACGGAGGCCAGAAGAAATTCGAGGGGACTTCCTGTTCACTCCCAGGTCAAAATTACCATCCGTTAGCAGGAATTAAGACGTGCCCAGCAAACCCAGGGGGATTTCTGTGCTCGGTGGGAAAGACCTCGGGTTCCAGCTGGGGCCTCTGCCTGGCCAGGGCGTTGAGGTGACCGACAGGCTCACAGAAGGCGTGCCTTTGGCCTCTGGCATGACATATTGGATAATCATCTCCTTCTCCAGAGAACGGCATCAGGAATGGATTAACCTCTGAAGCAACTGGGGGGACTCTTATCAGACAAGTGAGCAGATTTTCTGCCCGGTGGGTGACGCGACCCGATCGCAGCCCCCCCCAGGAGATTTCCCTTGAGCTCCATTTCTTGATTCGTTCTCAGATGTGTAGCCTACATTTGGTTTTCTTTGTTCTCAAAATACAGAATTTTTTTTTTTTACAACCAAATTAAGGAAGCCAGGGCTTAGTGCTTAAGTTTTGGCAGAAATCCTCACCAGATTAACTCACAAATGCCTTCTGCTTCTGTTTCCCTTCCTTTTTTCTTTCCATCACATTTGGAGGCCATCTTCTTTGTCCTCTATCTTAAAAAAAATCCAGGCGATATATGCCTCCTGATGGCATAGAAATATCCTGATGATATTTATAAATACACGGTATTATTGTTTATGCAAACATCCCAGATACCTTGCAAACATAGCTAGTCCATCTTGTGTAGCATACCAAAAGACTGGATGACATGCCGAATGCTTACCAACTAAATGGCAGACTTGAAAAATGGGTCACCAACGTCCCTCTCTTGGGGACTGTGTTGGCAAACTTCTAATGGCACTTTCCTTTCAGATTCCGTGATCCTATACCAATTACTTTTCCACATCACAACACCAGTGATTCCATCACTCAGGCCCAAGCATGCATACAATTTATTGCATCTGGTATTTATGAATATGACCAGTATTTACCATCTTACAAATGGCCTCTTACGAAATGGAGAGTTTTTCCTGGGAGTTCAGTGATCCGGCAAGAAAAATCAATATATACCCAAAAGAAAGCGCATACACGAAAACACTGACCCAACAGCTACATCCACTCTTCCAAAAGACAACCCGGAGAACAAAAAGTAGTAAGGTTCATCCTTGGCCATCCCCCCAAGTTACCTAGGCAACCAGGTGTCTTTGTCATCTGACTGGTTGATTGAGTACATTTGAATGACCGAGTCTCAATACTGGACCTCTGGGCCAAGAGCAAGAACCCTATCAATGATGGAGGGCTTCACCCTAGACATCCAGTGTGTGCACAATGTAAAATAGAATATCCTTGGTCTATGGGAAGAAATAGCTCTATAATTGCAGAAAACTGTTTTATCTTTTCCATAGAATCAGTATACCCCCAAGATAATAATTTTACCATTTCACAGGTGAGGCGACCATGGTTTGAGATGAAGTAATTTGTCCAAGGTCCTATATACTGTCTGGAACAGGGTTGAGACTTCTGCTCAGACCAGACTTCTGCTTATATGAACCAAGTTCAGAAAACGTCCTGCATATTCTCCAGATATTTTATTTTCATAATCTCAAATATCAAGGTTGCCAATTTTTAGTTCAACTACCTGAAATTTGGAATGAATTGACCTCATGTTTCAAGTGTTTGGTTTTATTAATTTCACAGCAGTAATAATAGAACCTAGTTTTTTTTCTTTCAGTTTTTAGATTCTAGTTAGAAAGGGGAACATTCTTGCACTGTGGGTGGGAAGGCAAACCTGGTCCAGCCATTGTGGAAGACAGTGTGGAGTTCCTCCAAAAATTAAAAAGAATACTACCCTAAGATCCAGCAAACTACCAGCTATTTACCCAAAAGGGTACAAAAAAATTATTCAAAGGGATATATGCACCCTGATGTTTACAACAGCATTATCTACAATAGCCAAATTATGGAAACAGTCCAAGTGTCCATTGATTAGTGGATGGATAAGGAAGACATGTATATACATATATATTCACATATACATACAAATATATACACACATATACACACAGAATAGAACCTAGCTAAATTTGAAAGTAATTTGAAATCATACATAAGATTATCGAGTTAACTTTTCTCCAGAGTTAATTACTCTGAACTGTTTTTTTCTTTTTTGCATTCTTTCCAGAGATTCTTATGCACAGAGGTGTGTGTCTGTGTGTGCATGTGTGTGAAACATTCTAATTTTTCACAAAGCAATTCATCTATACATACCATGTTCCATATCCTTCTCATTTCATTCATTTTTTAAAATGTTTTATTTATTTTTGAGAGAAAGAGAGAAACAGTGTGAGCAGGGGAGGGTCAGAGAGAGAGGGAGACACCAAATCCGAAAACAGGCTCCAGGCTCTGAGCTAGCTGTCAGCACAGAACCTGACGTGGGGCTTGAACCCACAAACAGCAAAATCATGACCTGAATCGAAGCCATACGCTCAACCGACTGAGCCACCCAGGAGCCCCTTATTTCATTCATTAATACACATTCTATGCCCTTTCTAAACCAGCATATTTATTTTACATCAATATTTTGAAAGCTATGCAGTGTTATAACTCTTAAAGCTTTTTCTTCTGCTGTAAAATATAAATAATTTTTAAAAAATTTGATGGTTTGATTGATTTTCTCATATCAAATATTGTTATATTCAACATACATTTGCCAACATTCCCTTAGAGCAAACACTTACAAAATAATCGGGTTCACAGTTGGTGTATTTTTAGTTGTGGTAGATAATTGTCCTCCAAATAATGTTTTATCAATAGATTCTTTCCAAAAGTTCACGAGAGAGTGCTTTATCCCAGACCATGGCCAGCTCTGTAGTATATCAAAAATTTTAAAGTTTTACCACATTAATATCAAACTATGATATTTTATTTTCTCTGTAATTTATATCTCTTTAGCTATGAAGGAAGATAAGCATGTTTTCACCAGCTATTATTCTTTGTTTGATTATTTGAAAATGGCCTGTTTATTTTATTCCACCCGTCTTTCTTAGAAATATTGCCAGTAGAGGCACCTGGGTGGCTCAGTTGGTCGAGCATCAGACTTCGGCTCAGGTCATGATCTCACGGTTCGTGGGTTTGAGCCCCACATCAGGCTCTGTGCTGACAGCTCAGACTCTGGAGCCTGCTTCGGATTCTGTGTCTCCCTCTCTCTCTTTCTCTCTCTCTCTGTCCTCCTCTGCTTGCACTCTCTCTTTCTCTCTCTCTCAAAAATAAACAAACATTAAAAATATATATATGGGGCGCCTGGGTAGCTTAGTCAGTTAAGCATCCGACTTCAGCTCAGATCATGATCTCATGGTTCACGAGTTCAAGTCCCACGTTGAGCTCTGTGCTGACATCTCAGAGCCTGGAGCCTGCTTTGGATTCTCTCTCCCTCTCTGTCCCTTTCTCCACTTGCACTGTGTCTCTGTCTCTGCCTCTCAAAAATAAGCCTTAAAAAACTTAAAAAAAAAGAAACATTGCCAATATAATTTCTAAAATCTTTGTAAAAAGAATTAGTGGATAGTCTGAGATGTATGTTGCAATTTTTTTTCTGTTTTTTTCTTTCATATATGGTTCCATTTATAATATTTTAATTTAATTTTATATTTTTATTTTTAATTTTCTTTTTAATTTTTTATGTTTATTTATTATTGAGACAGAAAGGAACAGAACATGGGTAGAGGGTAGTCAGAGAGAGAGGGAGACACAGAATCCGAAGCAGGCTCCAGGCTCCGAGCTGTCAGCACAGAGCCTGATGCAGGACTCGAACCCACGGACTGTGAGATCATGACCTGAGCTGAAGTCAGACACTTAAACAACTGAGCCACCCAGGGGCCCCAGAGAGACTGTTTTCAATATGTAAACTGATGAAAATAATACTGCCAATTTTGCATCATTATTCTAAGAATAAGATCAGATAAATCCTCCATATACAATAGAAATGTTTACAAATACTGCTTCATCCACCTTTTAAACACACATGCACCCACACAGAGAGTTTGTCTTTGGCCTTTACTTTTGCCTGTTTTCTTTGGACAGGGGAGGGAATGATCTGAGTGCTTGTTTACCAGTTGTTTTGGGCCAGTTGTTCAGTGTCTCACCTCGCAGCAGATCAGGACTGGTCCAAACACTGCCTCCTGGGGTGCCTGGGTGGCTCAGCCAGTTAAGCATCCCACTTGGGTTCAGGTCATGATCTCATACCTTGTGGGTTCAAGCCCATTGTGCTGACAGCTCAGAACTTGGAGGCTGCTTCGGATTCTGTATCTCCTTCTCTCTCTGCCCCTCCCTGCTCATGCTCTGTCTCTCAAATATAAATAAACATTAAACATTAAAAACAAAACAAAACCTGCCTTGTGAGCTCCTTTGCCTGAAGCGAGGACCCACAAATATCACAATTTTATTATTAAGACGTTTACTACCAGCCCAAGAGTCGACTACAGATGGTCCCCGACTTGGACGGTTCTAGTAACCTTGTGTCCACTTTGGAGGGTGCAAAAAGCGATACCCATCTGGTAGAAACTGTGCTAATTTTTGATTCTGGGTCTTTTCCCAGGCTGCTGACTTATGGCTCAATCCTCCTGTGATGCCGGGTGGGCCAGCAAACGGCCGGTACAGTAATAAGCACGTGGCACCCCCCAACCATCCGGTGTTTCTTTCAGTAGAGTATTCAGTGAGCTATGGGAGATATTCAGCACTTTCTTATAAATAGGCTTTATTTACAAATAGGCTTATAAGTAGGCTTTCGTAGATGGCTTTGCTCAACTGAAGACAGATGTGAGTGTTCTGAGCATGGCCGAAGGAGGCGAGGCTGAGCTCTGGTGTTCTGTACATCAGGTGTAGTAGATGGATTTTCACCTTAGAGTATATTTTTTATTTTTTAAGTATGTATTTTCTAATGTTTATTTATTTTTGAGAAAGAGCCTGAGCAAGGAAGGGACAGAGAAGGAGGGGGACAAAGGGTCGGTAGCAGGCTCTGTGCCAACAGCAGAAAGCCCGACGTGGGGCTCAGACCCACGAACCGTGAGCTCATGACCTGAGCTGACCTCGGATGTTCAGTCGACTCAGGCGCCCCTGGACTTAGACTATTTGTAATTCATGATGGATTTATCAGAACCTAACCCCACGGCAAGTCGAGGGAGCTCTGTAATATGATTACAAATAACATGGGGAAAACTTCAGATCTCTGTAAATCTCACAAATAACAGAACCGTCTTTTGCGTAGATTTGAACATAAGGGTACTAGAACTTTTTTTTTTAACTCTCATTTTGACAATATTAATTTCATTCATCTGAGCCTGCCCTCAACATTTTAGATGTATTTTAACTCTGGAAAGGAATCTCTTGGGTTCTCCTGGGTTACTTCTGTCCCCACCTTTGTAGGGACGCATGTATGTGTGTGCATGTTATAGTACACTATATTAGTTGGATTTTTCTGAACTTATTTGAAAGTAAGTTATAAACAACTTAAAACTTTACCCCTAAATACTTCAGTATGTATCTGTTAAAAACACTCATGTATTCTCCTGCGTAATCACAATGGAAACCATTCTTAACAAATATCACACTAGGGCCCCTGGGTGGCTCAGTCAGTTAAGCATCTGACTTCTGCTCAGGTCATAAGTTCATAGTTTGTGGGTTTGAGCCTCACACCAGGGTCTCTGCTATCAGAGTGGAGCCTGCTTCAGATACTCTGTCTTCCTTCCCCTCTGCCCCTCCCGTGCTTAAGCTCTCTCTCAAAATAGACACTTAAAAAATAAAAATGTTTATCAAAAAAAAGAAACTTAACATTGTTTCAATCCATGCAACTATATTCACATTTCTCCAATACTTCTGCAAACGTCAGTTTCTCTTTCATTTTTCTTCCTTGTCTGTGAAAGGATGACGTAAATAAACATAAAAAAAGGTGTGACCTTCCGTCTTTATTGAGGAGCTAACTTTATTTGATAGAATGTCAGTTTGCCTCTGGCTCTCACTGATTTCCCTTTTCTAGGGATCAATGAGACTTCCTTTTTTTTTTTTAACTCAGAATTTACAATTTTCCAAGAAATCAGCAGTGCTCTGAGCTCATATTTTATTAAACCATCAGATTACTTCGGTTAAAATAATCATAATCAAGGTTTGCGTTTGAAAGGGTGACAGAGGAGGACATGCCTGGGAACAGGGAATCGGCTCCCTCCCAACACAAAGCTTCGATCCGTTCCTAATTTTCAAACTACGAGAGCCCACTCTTCTGAGACATGTTGACGAACATTTCTTTTCAGTTCTGTTTCATGATTTCTGAGACTTGGGGCCTGCAAAAGGGGCCATCACTTAAACTGGCAAGGCTCAGAAAGGCAATTGAGCCAAACTGGGGTCTGATTTCCTCGGGGATCGTTTCTGGAGCACTGAGGTCACCGGCAGCGATAGTAGTTACAGACTCCAGCAGACTCCCAGCCAGCGGCTATTTTCCGTCCTATCCGGGTAATCTGTCAGAGTAAACTCTTCTAGATGAACAGGGCTCTCCCCACTCACTTGTTCTCCAGCGCGAATGTGGTACAACCACAGTACAGATAATGGAGGTCCAGTCCCCCCAAAGTACGACGTTCAGGTGACCCTGGGACAGTAGGGGTTTGAAGCACACGAGTCCTTACGTGTGCTGATTTTTCACAGTATGGTGCTGGAAATGTATTTTTCTCTTCTTAGGATTTTCTTTTTTTTAATTTTGTAAGTTTATTTTTTATGTGTGTGTGTGAGAGAGAGAGAGAGAGGAATGTGGGGGGGGGGATTCAGAGAGAGAGGGAAAGAGAGAATTCCAAGCAGGTGCCGTGTTGTCAGCGCAGAGCGCCACACGGGGCTCAAACTCACATACCGTGAGATCGTGACCTGAGCCAAAACCAAGAGTCAGATGTTTACCCGACTGACCTACCCAGGTGCCCCACTTCTTTATGATTTTCTTAATAACAGTTTCTTTTCTATGGCTGTTTATTGTGAGAATACAGTATAAGATATAGATATCAAACAAAGTATGTGTTAACCAACTGTTTATGTTATTGGCCAAGGCTCCAGGTCAGTTGGTGCCTTTAATCCTTTGTTATTCAAAAGTTAACTGTATTTGCAAATTTGATGTCAGAACTTATCCTGTTTTGGGGCGCTTGGGTGGCTCAGTCAATTAAGCGTCCGACTTCGGCTCAGGTCATGATCTCACGGTTCGTGGGTTCGAGCTCCACGTCGGGCTCTGTGCTGACAGCTAGCTCAGAGCCTGGAGCCTGTCTTCGGAATCTATATCTCCCTCTCTCTGTCCTTCCCCTGCTCCTGCTGTCTCTCTCTGTCTTCAAAAAATTGAATAAATGTTAAAATAAATAAACATTTAAAAAATTTTTTTAATTGCCCTCTTTTGTCAACTCTCACAGGTATAGCCCCGAGGTAGAACTGTGTTCTCTCTCCTGTTCTGACTTTGGCACTACACTTCACACAACTAACCCAGTTTCAATGAAGTATATATGAATTTTTAATTTTACTGTGGTTTAGAGATGTGCAGAGGACGTTAAAGAAAGGGGTCTCCAGTTTGGCTAGCTTCTGTCTTCTCTCCCTCATCTCTGAGTTTCTCACTGTCTCTCCCCAAAGGAGAAAATCATACAGTGTTATTATCCAAAACAACTCAGCTCACTGGGGCTTCTGTGTTTAAATTTGTAGACGTCTGCCCATCTCCGTGCTTAAGGAACAAAATCCTTTAACTTCTATGAAGAGTGTGCTATAGGAGGAAAACAAAGACAACTAGAGTTCTGCCTTCCAGAAACTTACCCTCTAGAGACAGTGATGCCCATTGATTAAGGACAATAGGAAGCAGCTCTTTATGTATTTGTGTTTTACATTAACATTTCTTTTAGTGACAAACCAAGAAAGAAGACAGCCCAACCTTCCTCCCACCTCTCAGTAGAATTAGGGCCTTCAGATTCCAAGGGATGGAAACCCCACCCCAACCCTAAGTACTTTAATCTGGAAAATCCAGGAGGTTGAGCTAACTTTAGACATGGCTTCTTTGGACATGGCGGGTGAACATTATCTTTGGGGTTGTGTCCAGAGTTAAGCTCTTAGTAGTATTCTTCATAGTTTCAGGCTAAGATGAAGCAAAGAAGAGTTGATTCTCCCATTGATCAAATGAGCAGAACTGTGGAATGGAATTGTGGGCTCTGTGTAACCTGACTTGATTCACCCTGGAACCACTCGGTTGTGAGAGACAGGGATTTGGGTATAAGGGCAATGATGCACTGACCATCCTAGCCTGGCTCATGCTCTACTCCTGAAGGTAGAGCCAACTCTACACGAGGTGAGAGTAAGATGAAATGGTTGTTCCAAGAGGTAGGGGAAATCCAGTGGTGAACAGATGCTGGTGGGAAGGTAGCAGTTTTGTACACTGCTGAGTGATATAAACTATGGACAAAGGAAATATAGCCCGCCTGTGAAAAACTGAGTTACCCCTAGTCCCTCAAGACGATGTAAGTCCTGACCTGTCTTCCTAGACTGCTGGCTCATCCTCCTGACTCTCAGGTGTCGTCAGCACAGCCTGGCCAGCAGGCCCATCATAATCCCGAGGTGTGTGCCCATGTCCATGGAAGGTCACCCCCAGTGGACCGAGTGTTCACCTCCCCTCATAGCCTCATACCCCCAGCCAAGCAGCAACACACAAAGACTTTGCTGCCTTGACACGGGACGGAGACCATTTTCATCCTTTGGGTTTTGGAAGACTTTCCCCCCTTCTCTACCCCGGAACTTTATTCCCCTGAGCTGACATGTGGGGTCAGTTCAACGACAGACAATACAGTTTTTTCACCTCACTGTCTTGGGTTCCTTGGGTTTTATTTTTAATACAATAAGAGAAGCCATATCTTGTATGGTTCAAAAACCACTATCATTGCCGCCATCTTCTACTACTAGTCCCATTCTATGACTATTACTGGGGTCACTGCCATGGCTAAAAGTGACAATGAAGACAGAGAATGCAAGTAGGATGATGATCTTCAATGTTAACTAAGGCAAAGAAACAGCACCCCCGGCAAACCAAGTCAAACAGGTACGCGCTGTGATGGATCTCTGAAGCGAGGGGCTTGTTGCATAAGCACTCTGCTCATCTGAAGGCTTTTGCCCAATTAATTGGTAAGAGAGCCCACTCCAGATGGAGTAAATCACTCCCCCAGATTCTGATGATACTTGGACACCTGACGAATCAGACTCAAACAGAAATAGCCTCCTGAGTCACTGCCATTTGGTTTTGCTTCTTAAAACTGATTATTTCAAACCTGCCCACGTTGGTGTTGCAATTTCCAAGAGCTCTTTAGCGTTTGGTTATGAGTTCCTTGGTGTTGTTTAGCAAAACCTGCTGCTTGAATGTTTTGTTAACAAAACACTATCTGCGTTTTGAGTCTGGAGAGTGGGGGGCTGTGCCAGGCTAGTATCTCCCAAAACAATCTAATGAAAAAGCTTTCCCTCCAAATCAAATTTGCCAGATGATTGACTCTATTATTTGAATTTTGTGTGGCTTTTGTTACTTTAGGAAGGGCACCCTGAGAAATGTAGAGATACGATTATTGTATCAAATTTGAAAATCCCAGTGCTGAGCAGATGCTGGCTGTTTCTGTCTATTTCCATAACTGCATTTAAAAGGCATTAGGTGTTGTGATTGTGGGGTTATTTTTGTTTGGTTCTTGTCATCAATTCGATATGTAATATAATAAATTTCGGAGATACCAGTTTGATGGTATTGCACTGGAGAATGAGAAAGTTATTGTTTTCCATGGGACTCATTGAAAAGATGATACCACGTTAATGATAATGGCCTTTAGAAATGTGCCACGTTCAAGAACATTCTCATCCAAAGCTCTGCCCTTTAAATCATTCTCTCAGCTCGCACCATCATTTTAGAAAAACGGCACATTAGCCTCTGTGACTACTATCATCACCAGCCTCATTTTCTAGGAATACTTATTCAGAGTCAGCACAGCCCAGAATGTGGAATGACGTGGAGCGTTCTGCCTCATTTTCTTAGCTAGCTAACAGGGGCTTCTGTTATCTGCTAGGTTAAGACTCCTGTTCACCACCAAGCTCTCAATGGTTGGGTCAGGGTATAAGACCTGGTGTCATTATACAGAAATGCCACAGCTTGAAGACTTCAAGTGTGGCCACTAATGCGCACACCAATTTTATGGAAGCTGGAAGGGACTGGAAGAGTTGATTTTTACTAAGAAAGCACACACACGAGTGCAAATCCCCTCACCCCAAATCTCGAAAGACTCACTCACGAGAATGGGAAGGTGAAATAAAATCCCAGAGGTGATAGGTTAAGACAGCCTATATGTCTCTATCTTGGGAGGAAAAAGAAAACCTCCCATTAAGCATCTCAAGTTCAGTAACTACAGGGATGCGGTAGGTGATGTGAATGACACAGCAAGCCCAGCACAAGAGGTGGGTACAATTAAGGATAGGAGAGGGCATCCCCAGTAAAAGATTGGTCATTTCTGTCTGCAGCACCAGCTGTGGCAGATATTTGGACGGTTTTTTTAAGTTTATATGTATATATTGAGAGAGAGAGAAAGAACATGAGCAGGGGAGGGGCAGAGAGAGAGGGAGAGAGTGAATCTCAAGCAGGCCTCTCAGTATGGAGCCCAATGCAAGGCTTGAACCTCGACTGTGAGATCACGACCTGAACTGAAATCAAGAGTTGGCTGCTTACCCAACAGAACCACCCAGGTGACCCCAGATACTTGGAGCTTTAAAGAGAAACTCAGGGCTCCTGGGCGGCTCAGTCAGTGGAGTGTTGGACTCCAGCTCAGTTCATGATCTCTCAGTTCATGAGTTTGAGTCCTGAATCAGCCTCCCCTGTCAGTACCGAGCCCACTTCAGATTCTCTGTCTCCCTCTCTCTCTGCCCCTCCCCCACTGGTGCTTTTTTTCTCTCTCTCTCATTCACTTTCTGACTCTGAATAAATAAATAAACTAAAAAAAATAAAGAGAAACTCAAGTTTCAATTTGCATAGGATCTCTAATTTTAAAATGTCTTAAAGATTGTGTATGTTTGGGTGTGTGTGCTGGCACATTCATTCATAAATATTAATAAATGCAAATGGGGGGCTATCATTATGTGATCTTCACTTTATTTACTTAAAAATTTTTTTTACACTTATTTATTTTTGAGAGGCAGAGAGAGTATGAACAGGGGAGCGAAACAGAGAGAGGGAGACACAGAATCTGAAGCAGGCTCCAGGCTTTGAGCTAGCTGTCAGCACAGAGCCTGACGAGGGTCTCGAACCTACGAACCGTGAGATCATGACCTGAGCCGAAGTCGGAGGCTCAACCACCTGAGCCACCCAGGTACCCCTGTGATCTTTACTTTAAAGCAGACGTCAGCACAAGGTTTAAGAAATTAGCTTTTTGACACAAGTATTATGAAAAGTAAGTGTAAGACACTAGCAGTGAATCAGAAAAAAATAAGAGGGCGTGGAGAAATGCAGTCAACATTGTTGTTGTAATCCCAGCATCTTCTGGGGCCACTGAGCTGTTTTAGGGACGAGTGAGGTGGTACGTATCAGCCCTCACCACCACATTGGTATGACTCCAGACAGGCCTCCTCTCTTCTAGTTGTTTCTGGGAGCTGCTAGAGAAAGTTCCCAGGTGCCGGATGACATCAACTCTCCTGTCTCTCACTCCAGCTTGACTTAGGTCCATGCAGAAAAGCCGTTTCAGAGAGATGTCCTGCCTCTTCTCCTGCTTCGGAAGCTTTACCAGAGACGTTTCACCCCGCTCCCCACCAGGGAGTGCTCTGGGCATAGCAAGAAAATGAAAAATGCCGTCTTTTCTACCCCGTGTCTTACATTATCATGAACCTTCCCTGTCAAAAAATGGCTTCTTTGGGTTTTGCCATCACCCTCTTCCCTGAGGGTCAAGAAGAACTACGCTGTTTCGCTGATGTTACAGAGCATTCCAGCTGAGCCCAACAGAATGGTATGGAATGCAAGGGGGTTTTGCTTTGGACAAAAGGGTAAGGGAGCTGGTCATTGGGGCCTGTGGGAGGGGCAGAGAGAGGAGGAGGCCCGATCTGATCCTCACAGAATAGAAGGTGTTGGCAATGACATCTCGAAGCATGCACTAAGCATTGCGCTTGGCGTTTTGCATCTATTTTCTCGTTCAGTCTTCATATCAACCCAAGTTTGGTATCCTGACCTTTATTACACAGGTGAGGCTCCGAGAGGTTGATGACTCAGCTACTTCACGTGCTGGAAGCGGAGCTGAGGTCCCCATCAGACAACTCTTTCCACAGATTCCCTCTGTACCTCCAGACATTTCAGACTCAAGACTCATGAATTTTGGGGTCCCTGGGTGGCTCAGTCGGTTGAGCATCTGGCTTTGGCTCAGGTCATGATCTCACCGTTCGTGTGTTTGAGCCCTGTGTCAGGCTCTGTGCTGACAGCTCAGAGCCTGGTACCTGCTAGGGATTCTGCGTCTCCCTCTTTCTCTCTGCCCCTCCCCTGCTCATGTTGCCTTTCTCTCTCTCAAAAATAAATAAAAACATTAAAAAAATTTTTTAAAGGAAGTGGGTTTTGTTCCCTTTGTTTGCTTTTCCTTTATTTGATGTTTTTATTTTATTTTTGAGAAAGAGAGAGAGAGAGGACTAGTAGGTGAGGGGCAGAGAGAGAGACACACACAGAATAGGAAGCAGGCTCCAGGCTCCGTGCTGACAGCGGGGCTTGAACCCACGAGCCCTGAAATCATGAGCTGAGCTGAAGTTGGATGCCTAATGGACAGAGCCACCCAGGAACCCCAGTTTGTTTTTCATGAATCCTTTCAGAAATTTCATACAAGCATTTACACACATGCACATACTTAACAAAATCATGCTGTATTGTCTCTTCTGTCCCTCGCCTTTTTCTCTCCACTATATACCTAGGCCATTTACACAAATTTGCCTAGTGGTTCTTACTCTTGGTGGGAATAGAAGTCGCAGCCGCTATGGAAAACTGTACGGAGGTTACTCGAAACCTTAAACACAGAACTACCATATGATCCGGTAGTTCCACTTCTGGGTATGCATTTAAAGAAAATAAAGGAATTTAAATAAATTCAAAAAGATACCGGGAGCCCCACGTTCAGCATTGGTTATAATAGCTAAGACTCAGGAGCAGCCCAAGTGCAAACAAACCTTTCGGAATTACATTTTGGGTTTTTGGACAGAATTTGAAAGCCAAGTCTGCATGTAAGCTGTATATTCTTCAGACATTTCTAATTTAAGTATTACCTCATCCCCTATCTAGGACCTCACAAGCTGTAAGTCAAGAGGAGCTGAACGAATGAGGTAATATTTAATCTATGCTTATTCTGACATTCTTACTCTACAGATCTGCCACGTGTCTTCCTGGAGTGAAATAAAGCCACGTCTTTTAAAAATATATTTATTTATTTATTTTGAGAGAAAAAGAGCAGCAGTGGGGGAGGGGCAGAGAGAGAGAGGGAGACAGAGAATCCCAAACAGGGATTGTCAGCACAGAGCCCGATGTGAGGCTTGAACTCACGAACCATGAGATCATGACCTGAGCCGAAACCAGGAGTAGGACGCTTAGCCAACTGAGCTACCCAGGCGCCTCAAACAAAACCACTTCTCAGAAGAGACTGGGTCTGTTCTTTCTGTCTATGTGTGCCCGACACTCAGGACAGGGGCACCTGCAACACGGTAAATAACGCGTAAGTGTGGTGTTTATGTAGCTGAGTATACACTGGGTTCACTGAGTTGTATGGACCTTTTGGCCTACCGTAGTTCCAAGTACCAAAGTTCTGGGGGCTCATGCAGGAGACAGGAATGTTAAGCCTCTGTGCCTTGCCTCATGCCTTTTCTCTTTCTAGATGTGAAGAGCCCGACACTTAGCAGTGGAGAGTTGAAGGCAGTTGAGTCCAGTAAGTCAGCAAATGCAAATGTGTGCTGAAGGGCTCCTTGAGTGCAAAGGCGGGCTGCGTGCAGTAAAGAAGTGGGGGGTAGGGGGTTGGGGAGGCAACCAAAGAGAGCAAAGAAGCAAACAAAATCCATAAACCCAGCAAACAAAATGGTCCTCCCGCCAGCCAGTCCCTGGGGGCAAACACCAGCCCCAAATGTTGCAGGGCTCCCTGGCTTCACATAGATTCATAGCCCCTTGATCTCCCAGAAGAATGATTAAAATAAGACAAACATCGACTATTTCTAAATGTGCGCAAGTCATCTTTACTGTTAGTCAAAAAAAAAAAAAGAGGAAAGCAAATGGAACTTATGAAAAACATGTTTTCCTGTAATCGATCCTCCCTAAAAAGCAGAGATTGAATTTAAAAGACCCTCTGTGAAGCTTGAGACTACCAACTAGGTCATCCTAGGGCTTTTTAAAGACAACAAGCTGGGGTTCTTAAAGATAGAGCCCCGAGCTGTAGAATAAGACAAGGGTGTGTTAGGAATCGGAGTAAATGACCCTAGGACTGTTGGGAGTCTAGAAGACAAGGAGGTATAAATAGCTCAATCAAAGGATGCCTATTCTAAGCTGTCCTTTTGGCTGCATATTCTGTGGGAGAGCAGTGTCTGGGCGGCCACTGGATCTGGGGGAGGGAACCAGCGTGGACCAAGCGGGCACCTTATTCACTCTACTGTCTGATTTTCTGGCATGCTGACATCCCTTCCTCCTGCAGGAATGGACTAGAGATAAAACGCAGACAAAATATCCCCCAGGGGTAGGAGGACCCAGAGGCTTAACAACTGTGTGGACAGAAAAAGACTCCAATGGATAAAACCAACTAAAAGCCAGACAAAGTCAAATATGCAGTAGTAAGAGTTGAAATCATATGATGCTAAAATGCTCTCTTTAAAAAATCTTCAGAAACATTCCATGGATGACATTTATGCCTCTACAATGTCTCCGTTATGCAGTGGAAAAGTATCTGCTTTCATTTGATGGATGCCCAGAATTCTGCTTCTGTGGCTCGAATTAACTGTCTGACTTTCAATTCAGTTCTGTTTAATTCAATTCAATTCAATCCGATCCAAATCTATGCAGCAGATACTCAGTCATCACCTAGTACAGCCAAGACATACATTCAACACCTTGAAGATGCAAAAATGAACAAGACGGGAGACATAAGTATTAGTGATGAAAGGGTCTTGGAAGTCATTCATTCATTCATTCATGTAGATACCGAACCACTTCTAGGTACCTAGCCTTGTGTCCCTTAGAATACTCAGGAGATAGCAATAAGGCACAACAGGCAAGTCTCTGGTTCCCAGGATCCAGGGGTCTATACTAGCATCACCTGAAGGGCTTGTAAGATGCCCATGCCAACGCTTCACACCATCCTGAAGATTCTGATTTGGTCAGTTTTCATAGAATCATGGCAATGCGGGTAATTCTGATGTATATTCAGGCTTGGAACCAGAATTGTAGCACCCCTTTTCCATCATCGAGTTGAGGGAACCGGGGATTAGAAAGAAGTTGTGATGTTCCCAACAATTTATACTGCTTATACTGGGACATGCTGGGACCTTGAATGTCATACTACATGAAGCACAGCCTGGTAAGTAAAGTGATATGTACAAAATGACCATTAAAATAGGTAAAATGTGACAAGGGCTTTAGGAAGGGTACACAATACCTCGTAGTGCACTACACGATGCATCAGTATATGAGGATATCAAGGGAGACATCACTTCCGGGATGGTGTTCAAAGATGCCAGATCACAGGACCTTAAGATGACAAGGATTATGCAAGTGTTTAAATACCTAAGTGTGAGATCTCCAATTTTGTTTTCTCAAGACTGTCTTGGCCAGTTAGGATCCCCTGTGACTCTAGATGAGTTTTATGATTGGTTCTTTCATTTCTGCAAAACAAGAAAGGCCACTGGGGTCTTTATAGGGATTCCATTGAATCTATAGGTTGCTTTGGAGCAACGCCATCTTGACAGTGGGAAGGGTTGCAATCCATAAACAAGGATGTCTTCCAATTATTTAGGTCTTAATTTCAGCAGTGTTTTTGTTCATTTTTAGCGGGTATGTCTTACCCTTTGGTTAACTTCATTTCTAACCACGTTATTCTTTTTGATGCTATTGTAAATGAAATTGTTTTCTTAATTTCCTTTTTGGATAGTTAGTTGCTAGTGTATAGAAATCCAACCAATTTTTGTATGTTAATCTTATGTCCTGCAACCTTTCTCTATTTGTTTACTAACAATAATGGATTAAAAAAAAGACTCAAGGATATTTTGTGTATCAGATCATGTCATCTGTGAAAGGGTTATTTTCTCTTCCAATTCAGATGCTTTTGTTTCTTTTTCTTCTCGAATTGCTCTGACTAGCACATCCAGTATTATGTTCAATGAAGTGGCAAGAGTGGATATCCTTGTCTTATTTCTGATCTTAGAGGAAAAGCGTTCAGCCTTTCACTGTTAAGTATGATGCCAGATGTGTGTTTTGTGGCTTGTTTTCTTAAGTGTCCTTTACCAGGTGAAGAAATTTTCTTCTATTCCTATTTCTGAGTGCTCTTATCATGAAAAGATGTTGGGTTTTGTTAAAGGTTTTTGTTCATCAACTGAGAAAGCCTTTGGGTTCTTACCTCTTTTTATTAATGTGTGCATTGTCTTGGCTGATTTTCACATGTTGAACCACCATTGCATTCCTGGAATAAATCCCACTTGGTCATGGCATATAATCCTTTTAATAGGCTGCTGGATTTGGAGGGATTCTTTCTTAAGTAATTAAATTAATCTAGGACATAAAGGGGCTCCCAGTTAGATGCTTGGGGCTGGGGGGAGGGGGCGCACACCATCTAAGGAGGAAGGTTGCAGTTTCTGAGAACAGCAAGCAGAGAAATTAGAAAGGAAAATGCAGACTTTCTTCTTATTGGCTTGAAGAAGTCTCAGAAAAGACTCCATGAGGGCCTGAAACTGTCCAAAAAGGAGGGCTGCTGATAACAAAAGCCTGGACACATGGTGAAGGGTCAAAATCCCAGGCGAGTAACATGGTTCACATACCCATGGCGTAGATGTCCTGAACAAGGTCTGCGCCGTAGATTACAATGAAGTGAAAGTGAGTGGAATAATTTCCATGGCTATAATGATAATTTTATGATGTCTGTTGTGTATTGTATTCCTGATATTTATCGATGCCTAAACAAGCCACTCTGAAGCATAGTGGCTTAACCTACAGGTAGTCATTTTATTATTTCTGGCTGTTTCTGAACAGTAGGAATCTGGAGAGGGTTCAGACATGGAGTCCGGGGTTTGAGACCTCTCATTTCAGGCAAACAGGCAACTGGATGGCTCTCTCTCTCTCTTCATTTAGTCTCAGGACTTCTCTTGTGCTTTCTCCACACCGGTTGCCATGCATTTCCTCGCAGCAAAGGGGCCTCAGAGTGGTAAGGCTTTGTGGGTGACTTAGGTCTTGCTTGAGTGCTCCAGGACCTCAGGCGAAAGCCTTGTACCTCTTAATGACCAACCTCCAAAGTCCTACAGCATCGCTTTTACCACAGCCTGTGGGTTGACCCATCACTAAGGTGGACCAGATCCGAGCTCCCACCTCTCCAGCCCAGGAGAGTCAAAAATTTGTAGACAGGTTTTCAAACAGCCAGGATTTCCTTGACCAATTCCTTTAAAGGAATGTTATTTAACTGATTGGAAAATGCAATCCTCTGACACTGCGGCACAGACTCCCAGCAAAGCAACACTGTTCAGTCAACGGCAGGAAGAATGTCTGGGACCCCAAGCAATCAGCTTCTCGAGTCTTGCATTTGCAACACATGTATAAACTGAGAGTTTTACAAAATACCACGCCTCCTACTACAGACGTATAAAAACCATCTCACAGAAAACTGTTTTCCATTTTACTTGATGTGAAGTTTAGGAAAACATCATCAATTCATAAAATCAAGGTCCTCGCAGTACCTGTGGCTGACACTTATTGGCTCTCTTCATTTGCATGAACCATTTTGTCTACTCCACAGAGTAACAGAGCAAACAGCTGGTCGCCCCTAAAACGATATGAGAATGATGTTCTGTGTGTGTGCAAAGGAGGCCCCGCTGTATAGATAAAAGGTTGCTCATTTATTTATGATGCAAAAAATCCATTGTGCATTCGGCAGAAAGAATCATCAATTATTTATTCAGACCTCCCTGTCTCCAAGTACAGCTTTTTGTGTACATGAAGCAGGTCTGCCTTTATTACTTTAAAACATGTAATTTTCCTTTTCATCATGGTGGATGTTCTCTCTCAAAGTGTGTGGCATTGTAGTAACCTGGGCGTCTGATAAAAGATTTCAAGTTCATTATACCATTTTTTTTTTTTACCTGAACCCTCTGTTGCCCTGAGTCAAACACCCAGGAGTTATGACAGATGGGTATCGGGAGTTCATTCATTCACCGATACATTCATTCCCTTCCCTCCCCATCCCCCCAGGTAGAATTACTGCGTCACTAAATCATTAACTGTGTTCTGGGAGCAAACATCTTCTCAGGCATCACTGACTTATCCTAACTGTAGTGAGGGCACGATTAGGGTGACTTTATCTCTCAAGTGTTTATTTTGTAGGCTTTGATTCATTCACATGAGGTCTGAATCCATCATGATCAGATGATCTGGTTCCCATAGTCCGTGTGGAAACTGCAAATAGTGGGAAATGATATGTCCATGGTCTCCTGTGCAAGGTTCTCCAGCGGGGCCATTGGCCCATGGATCCGGTTACACCAGCCCGTCTGCTAGAGCCTGCAGATGGATTGTAGCTAAGGGAAGATCCGTGGTGTGGGCCCGAATTCCTTCTCTTCTGGCCAGCTATCAAGGGCTTCCATGACCCAGATGATGTGAAGTCCTATCATTTAAGGTTTGGGGGGCTGGTTGGCAAAGATTCTGATCCAGCACAGCTCTGAGGCACCTGAGGAGTGCCAACAGCAAAAGGCAGCATTTGGGTTCCTTACCCAGCACCCCCTGGGGGCAGTCTACTCTTGGGCCCCTTGTCCTAGCTTGAGGCTCTCCAGGGGCGGGCTCAATAAAGGTGCATGGCTCAGATGTGTCTTGGGGTGACCCTACTGAGTGGTGAGTGGTTGACTAACAGCCTGCAGATGCTGCCTCTTTGGATCCATTGTAGCATATGTGTTGAAGCTATGTCCTCCCCAGGCTGCTTCCGGTAGATGATCCAGTAGGGTGGAGGAAAGGGAAGGTGGCTAGAGGCAGGCCATCTCTTCCCTGATGGGGAGCCCCTCTGATGGGTGATCTGTGTTCTAGTGCTTCCCATCAGCTTTCTCAGGGCTGCAATGCAGCATGAGACTCTCCCCAACCAGTGTCCCTTGACAGAGGGGTCCCATTCACTAAAAGACAAACAGGCATCCTCCCTGGGGAAAATCTCTCCTGTGCCATTACAGCGTCTGCTTTCTGGAGGACCTGAACTGGTAAGACTTGGTTTCCAAATTTCCTCTTCCTTCTTACCCTCGTTCATCATTTTCCTCAAAGCTCCTACCCACAACCCTGTGTCTGCCTACACAATAGCCTTTTCTCCCCTCCTTTTTTCCCCTGGAAGATTAGAAAAAACTACATTTCCCAACCTAGCTCGGCCTAAGTCATGAACACACTCAAAACAACCGGTTTGCCTTCCAGTCTCCACTCTGTACTGGGTAGATCTGGGTCCCCCCCACCCCCGCCATAAGACAGAGGGGCTTCTAACAAAGCAAAGAAAACAGAAAAATCAAATTAAACTTTGAAACCAATAGGTGAACCACTCACATGGTGCTGTATCTGAATTTCACCTGATCATGTTTTATTCATCTTTATATTATCATCGCCAGCACCTGGAGTGGTTCTAAAGAGTTGTAGTCATTGGTGAATAAAGACCCCACGGAATTTATGTCTGCTGTTCCCCACTCACCACACACACACACACACACACACACACACACTCACTCCTCTCTACATAATCCCTCAGGCCCCTCCTGCTATCCAGTGGCTTCCAGCTTCCTTTTGGCATTTTCTAAGACCTCGACGGCTATGCACAAATCAGAACTCTCACCATCCAAATGTGTTCTTGGTTCTCATCTAAAATTCCTGTTGAAATGCTTATTCCATTAGTGCCCATTATTCCAGCTGCCAGAAATCTGATTTCACCCGAAGTAGGGAAAGAATTTCCATGGAGGTCAGGATCCCACCTTTAACTAGTTGAAGATTCTGGATAAGTAGTTTCATCTCCCTTGGCTTCAGTCTTCTTCCCTGTGCTACCTAGTTTATCATGCCTATTGTAAATTGAAAGCATTTTCTGAGAAAAGAATTCATACTGTTGTATGAAATTTTATGTTTTCTGGGAGATATTATATATATATATGTTTTGTATATTTGTATATATTTTACACTTTTTGAAGCTTTTTAAATAAAAACAATTTATTTTTAGAGAAAGAGAGCAAGGGGAGGGGCAAAGGGAGAGAGAGAGAGAGAGAGAGAGAGAGAGAGAGAGAGAATTAGAGAGAGAGAGACAGAATCTTAATCAGGCTCCATCCTCAGTGCAGAGCCGACATGGGGCTCAATCACACAACCCTAGGATCACGACCTGAGCTTAAATCAAGAGTTGGGTGCTCAACCAAATGAGCCACCCAGGCATCTCTATTTATATTTTATTTTATTTTATTTTTTAAATTTATTTTGAAAGAGAGAGGAAGAACACAAACACAGGAGAGGCAGAGAGAGAGGGAGAGAGAGAGAATCCCAAGAAGGGTCTGTGCTGTCAGTGCAGAGCCTGATGTAGGATTCGAACTCACAAACCATGAGATCATAACCTGAGCTGAGATCAAGAGCTAGGCACTTAACGAACTGAGCCGCCCAGGTGCCTCTATGTATACATTTTAAAAGATACTTGGTAAATCCTATAAATCAGTTGCATTTAGCCTTTCTGTTGACAGGAGTAAAGAATGTCAAGTAGTGTTGTGGCCATCCTGGGAGAATTGAAAAAACGATTTTCCTGGCATCAGATTATCTCCCTTGCTGCCTCACCACACACACTCACACACACCACCCTTCCCACCCCCACCCGCCCATCTCTCAAGACTCACATTCTCACCTGCTCTGGAATGGGCAGTCGTCTTGCTGACATGCGTAGGCAAGTTTGCTAACTCTTGGATTTGATGTTAGTCCTTTGGTTGTCCATCAAGGCACATAAAGGATGTCCTGACAATAAAAGACAGAAACTCTAATAAATGTCATATAGGAGGATTTAAATACAGGATTAAACCTTGGTTATTTATGCCTAACCACTCCAAAGTCCTAACAGAAAGGAAAGTTGGCATAAACCTCCATATTTTTCCCCCACCAGTGGGAAGAGACAAGAGACCCAAATTCCACACACCTTGAAAAAAAATGGATGTCACCTCCTCCTCATCAGCTTTAAGTACTGTAATACACTAGGATGACAGAGCGCTTGAGACACTTCAAATGTTCCTCAGAAAAATAGGCTGTGGTAAATCCATCATCCACCACCAACAACCAGTCTGAGAGACCGCAAGAGAAATGAAGAGCCTAGTTCACTCCTGTCCAAACTTTCTGGCAGGATCTTTATTTTTCAGGTTCTTGTTAATCTCAGAATATAGGCAATATATGTCAGACTGTTCCCCTCAATATTCCTGGGGGCCACTTGGAGTCACAAGATGGCAGCCTCAGGACAGCCAATGAAATGTGGGGGAAATATTGCATTCCACTGATCAAAAGTAGCATATGACATGGGATAATGTTTTGACGTACTGGCCAAAGGTTTTCCTTCACTTTTCTCTACTCTGTGTTACTTCCTGTAACCTGGACAGATAGAACATTCCACTTTCATGTCTTGGGATGGGATATCTCAGCAGCTATGTCAACAGGAAGAAAAACTGAGTCCACTTCGGACCAAAATGGACTTTTAAAACTCCTGGCAGGGACAGTGGTCTTCAGGAAAAAAAAAATTTAAGCCACAGGGACTCAAAACAAGGAGTTTCAGGGGTGTTCATGGAATAGAAAATGTTCTGATAGACATCTCTGCAGCGAGAATAGGTGAAGAGTGGGTTATCCTGCATATATGCTGGGTAGGTTTCACAGGTGAGGTGGAGAGAGGAAACTAGAAGTGAGGACGAAGTTATAGACTGATTAGGAGTTGACCTGCCTCACTCTCTACCCACTGGGTCCTCAGGTGAGGTCAGTGTGACAGCACCTCCAGGCGGGTTGGGAGAAGTAAGGCAGCACCATTTTGACTCCCTTCCCTGTGGATGTTGGAGAGATAACAGATCTGTTCTCTGGTACCCAGTACAACAATGGATGCTGTCCATAGTGCGTGTCTCAAGTATTTAGAGTTCTTGGGGCTTACAAAAAGCATGGAGAATTGCTGAAAGTTTGCTTTGCACCCTTCACTGACCCACAGCAAATTCTCAAGGGCAACCCAATGGGTATGTGAGAAGAAGCCTTTCGGCCATGATAAGAAGGATGAAGCAACAGGCCAAAGAGTCAAATAACCACATGAATGTTGAGTACAAGGTCAACTCAGTGAATGCTGGCACTGACGGCCACAACATAGGACCAGACACCTCGCCCCTAGATTCTCCCCACTCATGCACACACTGCTCACACACACTCACAAGTGTGCCCACACACCTGCCATGCCACTTGGCAAGACACTGAGTCACAACCACACAAGGGCTGGGAGAATCCTGAAATTCACAAGTCCAAGAACATGCTTCTTGCATTCTACACATCATTTTAGGAATCTGGGGATACAAGCGTTTATAAAAATATTTAGTTTCCACACCCAATGACATAGGATCCTAAAAGAGAAAACAGTATTAGCTAGAAAACAGTCACATGTCTTGCAAATGTGTCTTTGTGATCTGAGATTAGTATTTGTTCCCAGGGAATCTCACAGGTGTGGAAGGAACCAGGAGGCACAATGGGAAGGACGTTGACCTTTTGCTCTGGTGTCTGTACCTTGAGAACTTTCTTGTGCCAGCCTGATCTACAGTATCCTTCATCTCTCTTGGTGGGACATTCACAGGAACGTTCTGGTAGTTTAACCTCAGAGCAAGAAAGAACCATTTTGATAGGTAGCTCAGAATAGGAGCAGAAGTTATGGGACTCTAGATTTCTCAGTCCTACACTCTTGATATCGCCACTTTGGCCAACACTCACCCTCCGTGTAGCTCGCATATCAGCTTTTCCAGGACTTGTCTTCTGGCCCAGATGCTGTTATTCCAAGTGCCCAGCCTCTAGCTACTCAGCTACCAGCTACCCTAGTTAATAAGTCCTTAGCTCCCTGAGGCTGATGGAATACTGCCAACTCTGTTTTGATGGAAACCATATGTTTGTAACTTCATGTCAGTGTCAGATAGCGAGACATGGAGTAGGAGCTATGGTTTCTGGTTCCAAGGAGTGTTTGCTTGCCTTAGGCTCAGAAAGATCAGTCCTACAGGCTGCTGGGATAACTCAGCCTTCCTGACTCCACACAAAAACCCTTTTGCTAGACTCGCATTTGCTCTTGGTAGTACTTCCAGGCAAGGAGTCAGAGGAGTCAGCTCAAAACTGAAGCGGTTCATGCGTTGTGTCACTCACCCCAACAATGCTCCCTGCAGGGAGATGGTTCATCTGTAAGGCAGTGAGGATGAATCTGGGCTTTGTTCATTAGGGTGGTGGAAAACACTAGTCACAAAACTCCAAAGTCACCCCGAGGGCCAGTAGTTGATTATAAACAAAGAGGAGGGCCCGAGATGGGCAGAGTCTAGGATGGGGACCACCATCTTGGTGTGAGCATAGGAGGCCATAAAGACTCCTCTTATTTACACTGGGCCTCTCTGATGCCCAGTCAGGAAGGCCCCTTCACAAACAGTCACCTCTGCCAGCCCTGGGGGACCTGGGGAATACATTCGCCCGGCCTTTGGTCTGTGTTTAGACTCATGCCACACCGAATTTCATCTGGGAGGAAAAGCTGTTTCAGATGACCGTGAATAGCAGCTTTCATCAGCTGTCACTTCCCATTACGGCCAGCATGACATGGAAATGTACTAGAGGCTGCTGGAGGCCTGGCGCAGGAGCAGCGCTTTCTATTCCAAACATCAATTGACTTCATTTATCCTTTTTAAAAAAGTTAATTAGTCCATTTGGCTTTCTCTTTCCCGTTCCTTAGGTTCTTCTTTCTCTCTAGGGCAGAAAAGATGGGCACCTTAGGCTGACTCTGGGTGGAAGTAAGATGCCAGTCCAGCCAGTCCAGATGATTTCCACTGTATGATCTTTACCCGGGTGCCGTCAGCTGTGCCCCACCTTCCTCAGATGGACTTGACCTCAAGAAACAGGATGCCTTTTGTGTTTTTGAAGAAATGGGATAATGCTTTTGTGGCGTGTATTCTGTCTTATATTTGTTGTTGGGAGTAGTAGTTTGGGCTCCATTCAGTGGCATTTGGTAAAACAGCTTTCTAAAATAAGGAGGGGGGAGGAAGGGGAGGAAGGGAAGGAAGGAAGGAGGGGAAGAAGGAAGGAAGGAAAGGAAGGAAGGAAAGGAAGGAAGGAAAGAAGGAAGGAAGGTTGGCCATATTTGTAGTGTTTGCCCATTTCCTTAGTGTAAATTCTCCCATCATAGTCAATTTCAAGCTACTGAATTCAATCACTGAATTCAGAGCCCACGAAGGTGGGAAGAGATGCAAAGAATTGCCTCCAGTGAGCCAATGGGAGTCAGCTCCAGCACAGCTCACGAGCATTTCAGTTGGTTAAAAAAAATTTTTTTTAATGTTTTTTTTTTAAATTTATTTTTGATACAGAGAGAGACAGAGCATGAGAGGGGGAGAGGCAGAGAGAGAAGGAGACAGAACCAGAAGCAGGCTCCAGGCTCTGAGCTAGCTGTCAGCACAAAGCCCGACACGGGGCTCGAACCCACGAACGTGAGATCTGACCTGAGCCAAAGCCAGAGACTTAACTGACTGAGCCACCCAGGCGCCCTGCATTTCAGTTGGTTATACAAAGCTGTGTGATGGGTCCACACGTAGGAACTTCTTATGGACTGTATTCTTCAAGCCAGCACAGATCATAAAAGCTCTTGATCCAAGTAACAGGAATGCAAGGGGGCAGGAATGGGGAGCAGTGGGGCCTGACTGGCTGTAGCCCAAGCTAGCTGATATAATGGGTTTTACTCCAGCTTGAGACCAGCCCAGTAAGAAGAACCATTCACTGGCCATTGAAGATGTTGAATCAGGCAATGGGGACAGGTCAAACTCTCCTGTCTTGATCCCCAAACTCCTACTTCGGTTTGGTCATCCAGTGAAGAAACACAGAACTCTGACCCAATCTTGATTCATCCAGCCTTGAGAAAAAAAAAAAATCACCAGATTTGTAGCGCTATATTGTGCTGGGCAGGCAGGAAAATGATCCTCACTGATAACTTTCTACATAAGCTGCTATGGCTAAAGCGACCTTGCATGATGCACCTGGCCTTCCCTGCTCACCACTGACTAGTTCAAGGATCCGTGCGTGATTCCAAGCAACCGTAGGTAGGGTGGGGCCAGCGGAAGTCAATGGTGTCTGGGGTGATCTGGGGCAAACACCTCCCAGTGGGGGCCCTTATACAGCCTGGTGGCAAAATGACCCCCTCAGTCCTCTTTGGGAAAACTATATAAACGTAAAGTAAACACAGAAGATCTGAGTCATTTGCCCTCACCCATTTCTTTGTGAAGCCTGAGAGGCTGGGTTTTTGTAAAATGGGAGGCACGCCCAGGGCAGCAATGACCCCACCCAAGCTCTCCTTCCTTCATACAACAACCTGTGTCTGCCTCTGTCCCAGAGTGAAGCCAGTCTTGTTCTTAAGGACACTGTAATCTAGAAAGGTAAGTTCTCTATACAATTAATATACATATAACAGCATTGAATTTATCACCAAAGAGTTCATTGAAAGCTGTGAAAAGAGGGAGGAGAGCTTAAATGATGGACTGATTGGGGAGATTATGGAAGACACACATCACAACCTGACCTGGAAGGATTCACAGCACAAAGACCTGCAGAGACATTAGGAGGTTGGGGAGAACAGAAGAACATTCCAGAATGCATGAGCCAGTGTCTGAGAGGCAGGCAGGCATGGATAGTAGGATGGGGCACGGGAGAGGAAGAAAAGAAACCACAGAAAGTAACATCAAAGCTAAATAATCCAGACTGGAGCATGGGAAGACACATAATGAGCTAATGAGAACTTCTGAGCAGGAGGGAGTCTCTCCAGGAACGCCTGGAAGATGACTGGGGTGATAGTGTGAAGCCAGGAACATAAAAGAAACAAGATCCCATTTCACCCAGAAACAATCTGACACTGAAACGTTTTTTTTCTGGTCAGGATGCCATTCGAATGAAAAGATGACCACAGATATGGCATCTGGCATCAATGAAAAGCAAAGGAGAGATGTGGAATGCTATCTCTGGAGGAACTTTAGCCCAGCTTGGATATCTTGCCAGGGCTTGTCCCTACCACAGTAACGAGGTATGGATAATCAAAGGAAGTACAGATAATAGGATTCACTCGTTTAAATGGTTCTTTGGGGTTTTCTGTATGAAAGTGCCGTCTCCAGAGGAAAAGATATCACGATATCACGACAACACGACTATGGAAATTTGGGCCTCTTTTCCCAACCCTAATTCCTAGTACTTTCTATTCTGGAGCCAATTTAACTTCAGGATAATAATTTGCCCTCCCCTCCTATCTTACTTAATTTTCTTTTATTATTTAATTTTAATTTTAATGTTTATTTATTTTTGAGAGAGTGTGAGTGGAGGAGGTGCAGAAAGAGAAGGAGACAGATGATCTCAAGCAGGCTCCAGGCTGACAGCAGAGAGCCTTATGCCAGACGCGAACTCACAAACCGTGAGATCATGACCTGAACCGAAGCTGGACCCTCAACCGACTGAGGCACCCAGGCACCTTGCCTCTTTGTTTTTTTGTAAAAACCAATGTGCATATGAAATTCATGAGAAGACTTCACTTTATCCACTTGTTCTTCACTCAAGATTTGTTATTTCTCACTTTTCCCTCAAACTTCCCATCTCAGCCCAGCCTTCTTCGTAAATGCCTCCCAGTCTCCTGATTTGAAGATAAATAAGCCATGGGGCTGTAATGCACACCATAGTGACTATAGTTAACAATAGTGTATAGATCTTGATAGATCTCATCACAAGAAACCAAGTTATAACTTTGTGGGGTGATGAGTGTTGAATAGATTTTCTATGGTGATTACTTCACAATACACGCATATATCAAATACGGATGCTATACACCTTAAATTCATACAAAGTTATGTGTCAATTACATCTGACTAAAACTAGGGGAAAAAATTAAATGCCTTTCTCCGGCTATAGGGAGAATTTCTTCCAGAAATTCCTCAAAGTCCAAAGCGAGTATCTAGAAGAAACAATAACTAACTCCTTTTTTATAGTTTCTTTTTTAAATTCTTTAATGTTTTATTTATTTTTGAGAGAGCATGAGCAGGGAAGGGGCAGAGAGAGAGGGGGGACAGAGGATCTGGAACAGGCTTTGTGCTAAGAACAGCAAGCCTGATGTGGGGCTCAAACCCCCCAATTAGGAGATCATGACCTGAGCCAAAGTCAGACACTCAAGCGACCCAGCCACCCAGGTGCCCCTTTCAGATAGTTTCTTAAATGTGCTTTTCAAAAAGACCAAATCAATAGGTGTGCCAGGTGGGAGGCAGGCCTCGTGTATGGAATGCAAAATGGGAAAGGAGCAAACACAACGCGTCCTAGGGTTCTCTTCTCCCTCCCAAGTTTGCCCCATGAGGACAAGATTTCTGAAGCATAAAGACTTTGCAGACACTCTTAATATTGTTTTCTGACTTCATTTGGCAGTTTTCTCTGGCAAGTCATGGGCCATATGTGGCCGGGTGTCCCCAGTTGTCAGGACACCACTGGAAAATTACTCTGGTCATTGCCTCTCCCACTGTCCTTCCCCTGAGGTTAGAATGCCTTTCTGAGTTCCATCACACTCTGAAATGCTAGCAGGCTTCGGATTCTGTGTCTGCACCTCTCCCCTCACTCTCTGTGTCTCTCTCTCAAAAATAAACATAAAAAATTTTTAAATAAATAAAAAATTAAATGTATACATTCATATGATAAAGGCCAAATAGGCCCTGTGATACATCACGCTGTTAGATACTAAGAAAATTCTAGAGAATATTGGATAGTATTGGGGGATGACAGAAAGCATAGCAACAGAACTGTTTTCAGTGATTGCAGATTTGTGGAGTCCAGGAATGTACTCTTCCTGCATTAGGTACACTTTTAAAAGATGCAGGTTTTCCAAGAAAGCATCCTTCACACCAAACATGGCATCCAAGGTCACTGATAAGACTCCTGTTTTCTCATCTTGAGACTGCTCACCACAAGGGACATTTATCTAGACTCCAAGATCTTCACCCAGTTCCTGTCTCCTCCTTGCTGATGCAAGGTCCCAGAAGAAACATCAGCCCAGGTGAAAAGGAAATCTGGGACTTTGGAAGTGACCGAGGGTAACTGGAGTTGGGGACACCGTTCTCTCGCATGTCCTTTGGTGGCAAACAGCACTGATATGAACCGTTCCAGAAACCCATGAGCCATGATGAATAACAGTTTCATTTCACTGATGCTATAAAAGAATCAGTTCAGTTTCTCCCTTCAGAGACACTAGGATTGGATGAATTGAAAGGCGACTGTATAGTTCAATATCAAGAAAATCTTTAAGCTGAAAGAAGAGTTAGAATGTAGATCAAGTTACCATAGTGGAGAAATGTACATTTTGATATGAAGGAAAGAAAATGCAGAAATCGGATATTGCATCATCTCCCAAAATACTTGCTAGTGGTTGGCAGTCCAATTTCCGAGGCATGAGAGCTTGGAATTAAAGATTTACAGAAGGCACGGTGGGTGGGCACACTTCCTGGAATTGGGGCACAGCCTCTGGGGACGGTGCCTGTGATGACAGCAGCCACCATCAAAGAGTGATATCCTTTAGAACAGGCATCCATGAGGGTGTCATGAGCAGAGGGTAGACTGAAGCCAGAAATAAACCACATAGAACTCGCAGAAGAAACCAGCACACATCCACTAAGGTCAGAGCTTAAGAGTATTAATGATAATTCTAGAGGTCAGTAAAGTGTTAAAAATAAGGGCAGCCGCCCATCTACCGGGGATTTCTGCTACAACTTCTTGAAATGCCTGTGTAGACAGATTGGGGAAAAACAAGGCAATTCCCTGATTGACTCCATTGGGCAAGATGTCCTCAGTTCTTCCATGGATGACTCTTGGCAGAGAGACCTTAGTCATTCTGTCTGCCAGGAGCTACTGGGATTAATGGGGTGACATACTTTGGTTGACGAGGATTTCTTTTTGGAATAAACCAGGAGTAGAGACTTGCTGATAAAATCAACACACATCTCACAACCCTGACCTTCTCATCTCTCCCCAAGTCCCTTTGGCCAATACTCTTTTCACACTTACCTTGATTTTTTTCTTTGCTTTCTCTCCCCAACTCATGCCATCCCTGCATCCGAGTGAGTTTGGCATGCACTAACTTCCTTTGATCATTAAGCTTTCTGACTGCTATTATTAGAGCTTTATTTGTACTAGACACTGGCTGTATGAATTGGATCAAACCTCTCTCTGTCCCCACACCACATGTGGCTTGCATTACTATCAGGAAGAATGAGTCATGCCAACTTTTGAGCTGAGCCCAAGATGCTATACAAGGCAATGGCATCCATTTTTCCCTCCCACTACCAAGCTTTAGCCATTGCAAGTAAATGCCCTGATGCTCTCTGTATTGAGTCCGAACGTAAGTCAGAAGCTTGAATGGTATGCAGTTGCAGACATTGTGGCTAGGAGCCAGGAAAAGGGGCAATGAGCTAAAAGTGTGATTCGTGAGACAGTCAGACCTAATGACATTGCTCAGGCAAATTGTAGAGTCCACAAAGGCAGGTCTGGGTGGACATCCAAAAGGCCAAAGCAAGAGTGACCAAAGAATGGAACTGCCAGTGGTAAGCAGCAACTTCTAGAGGAAGTTCTGGGTTCCTCCCCCATCCAAAAAACCGCTTTCAGGGTGCTACTGGATGCAATTTGAAGTGGCAGAAATACACTTAAAATCTTCTGTTTTGCCATGGAGGGCCCATGTAGGATGTTGCTTTACTTCTGAATAGTTAATAGAGTAAGGGGAGCTGAAAAGGTCTTCTCCTCTGTTCTTTCAGAAGGTCAAGAAAATCAGGATGTGACCCCTGGAAAGAAGAACTAAGATAGACCCTTGGGGGGGGGGGGCTTGGTGTAGGTCTTAAAAAAGCTCAAATGGTTAACCCCAAAGATCTCTTTGAATTCCAAGATTAAATTGAATTGAAAATTCACTGAGATTTTCTGCACTATGGTTGCCATTTTATTGACAGTTCTGTGTGTTTGTTTACGCCCCCAGCCAATCATATTGAATTCTTAGATTTGGGTCCAGGGGGTTGGGACAAAGATTAGATTGTTTTGCTGTCTTTCAAATTCTAAGTTGTTAGAAAACTTTAAAAATTAATGCAGCTTCTGTTATTCATGAAAAAGGTAGTGTCAGTTGAGGATATAATTAGGATTGAAGCAGACCATATCTTAGTGGCAATAATTAGAATCCCTGGGTTCACGGGGTATATTATTTTTTTCATTGCCCTCAAATACTTTTTTTTTCTACTTGTAGCACGGGCAAAAGAGAAAAAAACACTGATTTGCCAAATTCTTTAATATCAACCCACTTTCCCTATTACGGCCCTTTGGGAGTATTACAGTGAGTGGCCCAAAGGAACAAGGAAAAGGAAATGATGTACCTGCCAGGCCCAGAATGGAAGTTGAAATCTCAGAACATGTCATAAATCTGGGGGCTGGGGGGGCTCCCCTATGCCTGTTGGCAACACTGAGCCTCCAATCCCTGGGCCGGGTTGACTAGCACCTTTCCTTCCAGCCTCTCAGACCTGGAGCATGACCCCGAGGTGCCACAAGACAGTCCCTGAGGGCCAGCTGGCTCCAATTTTCACTGCTGATGAAAGGGGGTCAGGGTGTGGTCATCCATTCTTTTTATTTTTAGGAAGTGAAATAGAGACAAAGATAGGCAATGAGGTTGGGACTGTGACCACCATTGGCTTGACCTCCCAATGCCAGCAGACCCTTTGGGGCTTCAAGGCTCCAGTTAACCCCTCCCGTGCTACCATGTATCGCCAAGAGTACAATGACAAAATTACTTTTCTTAGTTGTTCTCAAATGTAATGGAGCAGAAAAGGGAAGGCAGGGCTTTCGATTCTCAGCCTCATCAGTGGCTAATGAATCAAGCATTCCGTCCCTGGATATCATGGGCTTTAACTAGCACTGGGTGCAGGATTTATCAGGGTAGATGGCTATGACATGAGATGCTGCTCTGAAAAATTTCCTTGGAGTTGGAGAGCTGGGCGCCCACTGGGGCAAGCCGGTGCCGCAGAGCAGATGTTATTTCCTGCCCTGGTGACTTCACTGGGGCTCTGTAACTAAAGAGATCCCTCATGACAAATTCCTCCAACACTTTTAAAACCACATTTCCCACGAAGGTCTTTCTGAGGTGAAGTGAAAGTTAACGAGAAGCACAGTGAGGGGCCGGGGTCAGATTGCACTTGGGAAGTTTATTATGATTCACACAATGTTGTGACCCGGCAGACATGGCCCCTCTGCTGTGACATGGTAAATGTGGAGGGAAGTAAGTTCTCCAGTTCCCGCCCATGGCTTGTCCCTGGAGTAGAGACAGAATCCCTCCCAGCCCATACAAGGAAGGCTCTGTTGGTGGGAAAAGATCTTTCCCAAGCCTCATCTAAAGGGTGACTTCTTGGAAATCCTAACCAAGAGTAGTATCAGTGATGGCTAATACTTATCAAGTACCTATGCTATACCAAGCACTACTCTAAGCACCTGATGTACGCAACTTTGTTGAACGTTTACAACAATTCTACAGAGTTGAAGCCATTGTTGCTTCTGTTTTACAAAAGCAAATAAAGCAAATGAAAACCACTGTCATCTGGTTCCGGGACTTTAGGGAGCCCGGATATCTTCTGGGTACCTGTATTTCAGTTGCAGGGTGGGAGGGTGAAGCCTGGTGATGTTAATCGTGCTATATTACAAGAGTAAGCTGTCTTTTGAGATCCCAGTAGTCCTGTCCATTTTCCTTTATAAGCCTCTTTCTTCATTTTACCCTTTTATATTCCCTGAGCTCTAGAGTAAGGAGAGCAAAGAAGTTTCCATCACATGTACCAGCTTCAGTCGACTGGTAGTGGTTCCCAAGATTGGGGAAGATTCCTGGGGCAAATCAGGGTTCCATATGTCAAAGTACTATGATCAACTAGTGGTGTGTTCCGTGGGTATGGAGGGAGCATGCAAGGCAGGTGACCCAGACGATCTGCATGCCCACAGTGGTGCCACTGTGCCTCCTTTGATACTTCACTCATGACCTGAAACAAAAAACTCATTTATTAACTAAGATATTCTGAGGAGCTTCTCCGTGGTGGCACTATGCTGTCTCCTACCCTCGCAGCACCAAAAATAATCCCATCCATCCTAAGCAAGAGTAACATGGAGACCAGATCTGATCAAATAAGCCCAGGGAAGGGGAAAAAAACAGTATGATGGGGACCTTCTTAGCAATTAGTAGGTTATATCAAAAAGTCATAGTTCTGGAGTTCACTTTTTTATTTTTATTTTATTTTAATTTTTAAAAATGTTTATTTTTGAGACAGAGAGAGACAGAGGATGAGTGGGGAAGGGGTAGAGAGAGAGGGAAACACAGAATCTGAAGTAGGGTCCAGGATCCTGACACGGGAGGGGCTCAAACTCATGAACAGCAAGATCATGACCTGAGCCAAAGTCAGACACTTAACTGACTGAGCCACCCGGGCGCCCCAGAATTTAACCTTTTTAGAAACAAGGGATTTGATGATAACTTCAGATCAGCAAAGGAAGTACTCTTATTCTTCAAGAAACGCCACACAAGAATGTATCAAAAAAAAAAAAGAAGAAGAAGAAGACAGGAGTACTATAAATGCAAGTTATTCTACTCAGTCAGAGGAACATGAAAGCCTTGATTTATGCAAGAATTAAAAGCCACCTTACATTGGTTATAGAAGCCTTTCTATGAGTGGTTACCAGTCTTAGCAAATGTAGCTGCTAAGTCTGGGTCTTTTATTGACAAAAACATGGATATAGTTATGGATGGTTCTATGCTTACAAGTCAGAAGTGGGATGTAATGGATGGAGGAAGAGGTGGCCAGCAGATGTGAACTTAGGGGTGAAGGCCCTCTCTCCCCAGACATTTAGATACTAGAGCTGAATGAAACCTTAGCACCAACTTTATTCCCTTCATTCATCAGACAAAGAAACACATGGCAGACAGACTCTAAAGTGCCCCCCAATATTCCCACTTCCTGGTGCACATGCCTCTGTGTAATTCCCTCCCCTTGGAGTGTGGTCAGGACTTTCTTCTGGCCAAGAGAATATAGTGAAAGTTACGTATCTCATTCCTGTGACCAGGTTACATGGGATAAGGTTTCACCTTGCTAGCTGACTCACTCCGGAGACTGTCCTTGCTGGCTTGAGGAAGCAGGCATGTTGTGGAAATCTACAGGGAAAGGAACTGTGGTAGCCTCTAAGAGCTGGGCAGCTTCCAGCTGACAGTCAGCAAGCACTGCATCCTTGATTCTATAACTTCAGAAAAAATTCTGTCAAGTTGTATGAGCTTGGAAGCATGAACTTGGAGCTTGGAGCTTCCTCAGACTAGCCTCCTGATAAGATGGAAGCCTGATGGACTGCAGCTTTGTAAGACCCCAATCAGAAGATCCAACTATGTGGTGCCTGGACTTCCGACCCACAGAAACTGTGAGATAATAAACTTGGGGTAATTTGTTCTGTAGTCAGATCACACACACACACACACACACACACACACACACACACACAACGCAGGGGAAATAAATAGTCTATGGTGAATTCAGTGTAACTCAATAAATATTTATTTTAAGCCCTCTAAATGTACGGAACTGCTCAGGATTGAATTGTTCCCCCCCCCCCGCAAAGAGATCTGTTAAAATCCTAATCCCAGTGACATGTGAATATGGCTGTTTAGTCTTTGAGAATCCAGTTAAGTTAAGATGAGGTCATACTATTTAAAACCAGTACATGTTGAAATAGAACTACTGTATGATCCAGCAATTCCACTTCTTGGTATTTATCTGAAAAAATTGAAAACACTAACTTGAAATAATACATGTGCCTCCACTTTCATTGCAACATTATTTACAATAGCCAAGACAAGGAAACAACTTAAATGCCCATCAATAGATGAATGGATAAAGAAAATGTTGAATTCATACACAATGGAGTGCTATTCATCTATAAAAAAGGATGATATCTTGCCATTTCTGATCATACAGTGGACATAGAGGGCATTAAGAAATAAGTCAGATAGAGAAACATAAATACCGTATAATTTCACTTATACGTGGAATCTAAACAAACAAACATAAAATAAGTTCATAGCTACAGAGACAGGATTGGTGGTGCCAAAGACAAGGGGTGGGGAGTCAGTGAAATGGGTGAAGGTGGTCAAAAGGTACAAACTTCTAGTCATAAAAGAGATAAATTATGGGAATGTAACATACAGTATGATGGTTATAGCTAATAATACTGTATTGTATATTTAAAAGTTTGCTAAGAGAGTAGATCTTAAGAGTTCCTTAAGAAATAATCTAAAACTATGTATGGTGATGGATGTTAACTAGACTGATTCTGGTGATCATTTTACAATGTATATGATTATCAAATAATTACACTGTGTGCCTGAAACTAACACAATGCTATGTGTCAATAAACAGAAGAAAAGCTAAGAGCATACTACATTAGATGGTGGGCCCTAGATCTATTGACTGGTGTTTTTTAAAAGGACAGGGCCATTTGGACAGAAAGGGGACACAGATACACAGAGAGGGAAGATGACTATATGAAGACAGAAGCATGCAATCCAGAGATACACCGAGGGATGACAAGGGTTCTGGAAACCACCAGAAACTAGAAGAGGCATGGAACAGATTCTCCTTCAGAGTCTACAGAAGAAACCAATCCTGCCAACACCTTGATGTCAGACTTTGGGACTATTTAACTATAGGAGAATAAATTTCTGCTGTTTGAAGCTACTCAGTTTGTGGGAATTTGTTAGGGCAGCCCAAAGAAACCAATATACATACCTTGGAAATAAGCTTAGTGATACAAAATCTCAATGTTCTTAAATCTGAGTGATTTCAAGTGATGAGATCCCAGGACAGAGTTAGAGATGCTAAGTAGAAGAAACATAGTTCTTCTGTTTTTGTCATGAAACTATAAAGACTAGGCAATGTGACAGTCTCACTTTTCTAGGACATCTCACATAAGGACAAAACTCATTATGTTAAATAATCCACTTCCAAGAGGCAAAAAAGATAAGATAGAATCATAAAACTAGTCAGTTAATCCAAAGGAAGTCATCAATACATAAAGAAACAAAGAACAGATGAGTCAGCTAGAAAATAAATATGAAGAGATTGATTTAAACCTAATTATAGCAATAATCACATTAAATGTGAATGGTCTAAATACCTCAGTTAAATTGCAGACTGCCATAATAGATAAAAAAGGAAGACCCAACTATATGCTGCCTACAAGACAAAGATTTCAAATATAGTGACAAAAACTGATTCAAAGAAAAAGGATGGAAAAATAAGACTTACCATGCTAACTGTAATCAAACTAAAGCCTGAGTAACTATTAATTCCAGACAAAGTATATTTCCAAGAAAAGAATATTGCCAGGGATCAAGAAGATGACTTCATACTGGTAAAAAGGGAAAGTCATCAAGGGTACATTGTAACTCTAAATGTATATGTACCTAAGAAGAGGACTTCAAGATGTATAAAATAAAATCTGATAAAACTGTAAGAAGAAATAGAAAGCTTTTTGGAGCATTGGATGTATTTGTTATTTTGAACATGGTGGTGGTTTAATAGTTTTTATGTATCTCATCATATGTATTGTTTATTATGTTCAACTGTATTTCAATAGAGCTGTTAAAAAGTATTTTTTAAGTCCAAAAGAATAGAATGAGCAAATAATAAATAAACTGACTTTAATTTTTGCTTTATCAAAAAACCCAAACCCTCGCATGTCTTGCCTTTGGGCCAAAAAGAAGTTAGACAGACATAGTTGATTTTAAGAAAGGAAAAGAACATATACAAGTCTAAAGTTTTGGTAATTTTCATTTTCAAAAACATAAAACTAATTTTAATGTTGAAATAATGTTTATCTCATCAGTAATACTGGGATCTGTAAGCATTATGTTCTATCTACAAGCATCAATAAATGAAAGCAACTAACCTATTGTATGCAATGGATGCCTTTTATTAGATAAAATAAAAACAGAGGCAAAATTATTTTTTGAAACAGAAATAACACTGAAGGGAAAATGTCCAACAAAACATGGGAGGACAGATGTTTTAAACTCTTTAAACTTTTATCACAGAAAAGATACATATTTCTGGTTACGTAAAAGGAGACAGAAAACGTGGTGTCGTGATGCAATTCAATACACATATATAAAATGAGATTTTCCAACTTTAAATTTGTAATTTGTTGTTATTGTCTATAACTTTCCTGGTAGTTTTGCCACAGTGAATTTACATTTAATACATGAAGCAGTTCCAAGTTCAAATTACGAGAGTAGAAAAGTGAAAGAACGAAGAAAATTCTCAGAGAAGGATTCTGAATAAAAGACCTTCACAACTTTTGTAAGAAATTATCAATAAGGATGGACATAAAACAGGAGAAGAAATTGTATTTCCTCAGAGAAAGAAGAACCTGATGAATTCTCTCAGATGCGCTAAAATTTGCAAAACTAAAAAAATTCAAAAACCTGAAGCTTATAAGAGCTACCTTTTTGACGACTTAGTCATAGAAAAATATTTTCAAATCTTTGAGAGGAGCATTTTTAAAATGTTAATCATCATCAAATATGGTCAAAACACTTGGAACTTCAAATAGAATGCCTCCTTAATATAGCATATGCATAAATATAATTACTACTTCAACGAATATGAGAAAACACATTGCATCAAATCATCATCCACCACCACAAACAATCTTTCAGTTCCGTTTCCCCTAGAGGGGGAAGAAAAGAAACAGAAATGTACAATTGGCTTAACAGGACCAAACCATTAAGGGAAACTATTAATTTTCTTGTTTTTTCATGAACCTTAATATATTTGCAAAAATCCCTGGGAAGCCCACATTTACCCTTGAAAAGCTACAGCTTTGAATTTAAGAAAAGGCAGGGAAGCTAAAGCTGGTTAAGCAACTTGATAGATGTATAAACTGCTAATCACCCTAGTCTACAAAGCTGGGAGGCTTGTAAAGTTTTATTTCATAGCAGAGAAGTCCTATTTCATGGTAAATATCTTCATCTTGTGAAAACACTGCTAGAGACCATTTTATCGTGTGGAAGTTTCGGAACTGACAGCATGAATTAATCACATGACCTCAAAACATTCTGAAAAACAGAATATCCCCATTTGATTAACCTAGATTTTATTGTTGTTGGGGTTGAACAGCACCCTCGCCAGGGTTGGAATCATGTCCTATCAAGCTTTTTTCTCTAAAGCTTATTACTTGAAAAATTAATCCATTTTTAACTTCTGCCTCACCATCATTTTCCTCTTCTAAGGAAAAGATATGTTTCTATACTAGATGATTATATACTAGTTGATTGGGGGGCTGTGGCATAGACTACTTAATATACCCAATCGCTGTGCCAGGAAGTGATTCTCTGTAAAAAAGGTTTATTTGCTGGGGCGCCTGGGTCCCAGGGATCATGGATCTCACTGTTCATGAGTTCAAACCCGGCTTGGGCTCTGTGCTGATGGCTCAAAGCCTGGAGCCTGCTTCAGACTTCCTGTCTCTCTCTCTTTCTGCCCCTCCCCCACTTGTGCATGCTCTCGCTCTCTCCCCAAAATAAATTAAAAACATTTTTAATTAAAAAAATTAAAAAGTGTTCATTTATTTTGAGAGAGAGAGAAAGCACACAGTGGGAAGGGGCAGAGAGGGAAGGAGAAAGAGAAACATGAAGCAGGATCTGCGTGTCCAGCACAAAGCTGATATCAGGACCTGAGATGCCATCAAAAGTTTGGCACTTAACCGACTGAGCCACTCAGGTGCCCCTGAAATAATTGTTTTTCTTTTAAGCATTTTATTTATTTATTTATTTATTTATTTATTTATTTATTTATTTGAGAGAGAGAGAGCGTGATTGGGGAAGGAACACATTCACACACACACACACACACACACACACACACAGAATTTGAAGCAGGCTCCAGGCTCCAAGCTGTCCAGCAGAGAGCCTGATGTCAGGCTTGAACTCATGAACAGTGAGATCGTGACCTGAGCCGAAGTCGAACATTTAAACTGATTGAGCCACCCAGGCGCCCCTGAAATGATTCTTTAAATAAAGAAAATACTCTGCCGTGTTGCTGCCAAGGCATTACTGAGGAAATGTCACTGAACTTTGCTGTTTACAGATTGTGCAGTGATGAAAATGGAAATATCCCACCTTAGGGACACTGACTGTTAACGAAAACAAGTTGTAGTCTGTGCTGTCAAGTCTTGTGCAAACTATGAAGTGTTCTCCGAGTGAAATGTGACATCACTAGGATTCCCCCAGCAGACAGTGTGATGAAACCTGCATTTATATTTGCTCACAGCTGGTGGAGACCTTCAAAACCATTGGATCTACTCCCCGAGGAGAAAACGGAGACTCTAAGACCCCCTAAGGATTTATGTAAAATCACAGGATAGTGCCAGACAGAGCAAACCTCTAGGACCTGTTTGGGGTTGTTCCTTATAGATCCTCACAGCTTTGTAGTGGGAGACCTACTCTACCAAGGAACCTTAAGTGTTTACCTTCTTTGTATTAAAAAAAATATTTTTAAGTAAGTGTGACCCTGAACCTGTGGCTCAAACTCACAACTCTGAGATCAAGAGTCGCATGCTCCCCCGACTGAGCCATCTAGTCAGAGGTTTGCCTCCCGTTGGATAACTGTCGGTAGGGAAGGCTAACTGGTGTCCCTCCTGCCCACGACTTGTTCCTAGAAAACATGCGATGTAACCACGGAATGATAAACACGAACTCCGTCAGGGAGTTGATGCAACTCCTCTTTCCTTTTGATTTTTACCTAGTTTGTTAGACAAGATTTAAGATTTGGAAACATTCGATGGCTTTCTGAGCTGTCTTTGGGTTTCAAGGGACAATAATATTAGTGATACTGAAATTGCATGAGCTCTGTGTGCAAAGAGGCCCGGAAGTGCATAGAAAGATAGGATGTGACTGTATGTAGATATATTCATGCAAAGTACAGTCATTTTCCACAATCCAGAATGGCCCACAAATCTTCTAAACAAAAGCTGAAACTTGCGTCGTCTTTGCTATGTCCCAGGCATTGACATAAGCACTTTTTTTCACAGAATATTTTAATCCTCTTAATCATATGTGTTGAGTGTTCCTATTAAAAAATTTTTTTTTCTGCTTTTTATTTATTTTTGAGAGACAGAGAGAGACAGCGTGAGCAGGGGAGGGTCAGAGAGAGACAAGATACAGAATCTGAAGCAGGTTCCAGGCTCTGAGCTAGCTGTCAGCACAGACTCCGACACAGGGCTCGAACCCACAAACTGTGAGATCATGACCTGAGCCGAAGCCAGACGCTTAAACGACTGAGCCACCCAGGCACCCTGAGTGTTACTATTATCATTCCTTCTTTACAGGAACACTGCGGAGCAGAGAGATTAGGTATGCTTCCCAGAGTCACACAGCTCGAAATTGGCAAATGTAGAATTCAAAGCAAATGCCTACCTTCTTAATAACCTACACTCACTCTCAGGAATAAAGATTTATGGTGGAAAAATACTCGCAGAAAGCCCTAAAAAGGGTGCAAGGTGAATTTTTGTTATATTCATGTATCTAGTGTTCCTGGTATCATCATGGGTTCAGGCCTGTGCTGGTCCGTTTTATCTGGTACTTTTGGCTCAAATTAAAATACATCATTGGGTGCCTGGGTTGCTCAGTCAGTTAAGTGTCAGACTCTTAGTTTTGGCTCAGGTCATGATCTCCCAGTGGGATTGAGCCTCGTGTTACACTCCGTGCTTGGGATTCTCTCTCTTCTTCTCTCTGCTTCTCCCCCATTTGCACTGTCTCTGTCTCTCTCAAAATAAATAAGTAAACTTAGAAAAATAAATAAAATGGGGCCCCAGGGTGGCTTAGTTGGTTAGGCATCTGACTTCAGCTCAGGTCATGAGATCACAGTTTGTGGGTTCAAGCCCTGCATTGGGCTCTGTGCTGACAGCATGGAGCCTGGAGCCTGCTTCACATTCTATGTCTTCCTCTCTCTCTGCCCCTCCCCCACTCATGCTCTGTCTCTGTCTCTGCCTCTCTCTCTCTCAAAGATGAATAAACATTAAAAATTTTTAAATTAAATTATAATGCATCCTTGCCGTTTCTTTCAAACGTTGCTGACGGAATGTTTTCATTGCATCTGTTTGTCATTGTTTCTCACATGGATCCATGGGGTTCTCTGGAAGTCAGCACTGCAGCCGGGGGCCAAGGATGAGAATGAGGAAGGGTAACTGGACAGTCTGACTGAGGTGCTGAGGGAGGGTGGAGCTTGGGATGGCCATCCGAAGAATGGGGTGAGGGGGAGAATGTGGCAAATTTGTCCTCCCCAAGAATAACACAGACAGAAGCGGAGACAGGTGTCACAGGGCCCTGACACTCAGACAGTTTTAGGTGTTCTTTCAAAAAAAAGAATAACTTCCAGACATTTCAGTTATCATGAACACAGTTTCTTCTCTGCATTTGTTTTAGTAAATTAAAAAAAACCCTAAAAACAAAACAACAACAACAAAACCACCCTGAGGTTCAGTGGTGCTGAATGATTCATGCAAGACTTCCTTATTTGTGGT
Source organism: Suricata suricatta (assembly GCF_006229205.1). Lineage (NCBI taxonomy): Eukaryota > Metazoa > Chordata > Mammalia > Carnivora > Herpestidae > Suricata > Suricata suricatta. The sequence continues at coordinate 6,810,836 of NC_043716.1, forward strand.
CAAATCAAGACTATTCACCAAATTATGCACAAGACATAGGGTTTCATCATTAAGGCGCAGGAAATGCTGATGAATTAAAGGAACATCTTTTTTTCTTAAGTGAGTAGGATCAAGAAAATGGGTGATTTGGATAAGCTATGGCTTCCTTTCAAGATATAAGTAGGTGTGAAGAAATGGGGAAATCTAATGAATACATAACCACATTATTTATCATGTGGCCATTTCCCAAGACTCAAAAAGCGACTGGACAAACATTTTAAATAATGTAGGAAATGAAGGAGAGGTTCCTGAGGAGGAGGAAGCATTGGGGAAAGGCAGATTTGATGCCTAGAAAGCATCATGGTGGTAATAGTAGAAATAAGGGAGAGAATAGTAAAAATGATGACGATCGGGCTGGAGAAATTTGAGTTGGAGTAATTTCAGGGAAAACGTGGCAGGAAGGAATGGGCAAAGGGCAGCAGAGAAAAGGCCAGTGAGAAAATGAGGGACGCACACTGAAAGACTGATGTGAAAAACAGACTCTGGGCATCCTTACCACGTGGGAGATTTGCAACACAAGTTAGACGACAGGATGAGGCCGCTAAAAACAGATCTGCTTCCAATTTTTCCATGTTATCTATTATATATGGCTTGGGCTAGTCGAGGTTATCATTCTGTTGATACAGAACTTCTTATTGATGGCCACATCAAATAGCAGGGGCCAAAGAGTCTGAAAAAGAGCGATTATTTATGACTAAAGGGAACAAGAGCTCGAGAGGGTGTTTGGTGTAGAAATCACTCGACAGTTGGATGTTTGATACTTCTGTACTTTTAGTGGGTACGAAGAGAGAACGCAGCTACAAGCCCAGAAAGTTTCAAATGCCATATACTGGAAAACTAGAGGAAAAGAGATGTGTCTCTAAAGAGATTTTTTCTCAAAGTAGAAAGGCATCATCTAAGAAAAGGTAAAGGAGATCCAAGAAGGTAGAATAAAGGCCAACTTTTGAAATGAAAACTAAGGTATAATTCTGGGGCTAAAAAAAGGGAGGGCAGAATTACGAGTCTCATTGGAGACCAAGGAGGAATAACACAGGAATAAAGATGCAACAGAACTTTTCACTTAGGATCTGGATCCAGGGAAGTAGGAAAATATTGAAAGGTAAAAGTTCACACAGAAATGATATGGTAGGAAGGCAGGTGGAAAGAAAAAGGATGAAAAGAAGTTTGCAAGTAATTCTGTGGAGAGGAGATGTGGAGTTTGTCGGACATGAGAAAATGTGATAATATATAAACTTTTTCTTACTCTAGAAAAAAAAGGGAAAACAACGAAAAAGTTATTCCAGACTAAAGTTGGATGGGAGAACGCTTGGAATCCTTTTATATAAAGTCAGTTGTTGTTCTTATGGAACATTTAGTTGGATGTTTCCTAACAAAGAACTGATCTGGGATTTAAAGACTACCATCAAGTGGTCCAATAGAATTAGGTTGGAACCCTATGGGTGCCTGGAAGGCTCGGTTGGTTAAGCATCCAACTCTTGATCTCAGCTCAGGTCTTGATCTCATGGTTGTGGGTTCAAGCCCCACATCAAGCTTTGTGCTGGGTGTGGACCTCCTTTAAAAAATATGTTAGAACTCTGAAGTTCTCAGTTGATGGGAGGCCATCAAGAACTCTTGTTCATGCTGAAAAATGCCAGTGAAACTTGTCTTGCTTCCTACCTCTCTGTGGTTGACCAGCTGTTGCAGGCTCAAAATAAAGAAATGTGAGCTTAGGTAAGACTTTCTGGGAAAACAGGTGGGGAGAAAATGCTACTGCCCAGACCAGAGGCAGACAACCCTTCAGAAGGGGGTGCCAAGTTGTTGACACTGTTCTCCAGATCTGTGGTGGGGGGGAGGGAATCCTAGAAACCTGGTTAAGTGTCTTTCCCACAACACCTCCGTCTCCTGTCAAACAATGTGCCCACATACTTGCATTTTCTGTTTCAGTGCTCCTGGTGTCTACATCATTCAGATTACTTTCCCTAAAGCCAAAGCTGAGAGCAGTTTTCCCCAGGAGTCTGAAGTAGGATGTGGATGCCATTGAGCATGGTGCATGTGAAGAGAGAGAAAGTGTAGGTTAGGAGAGGTGAGGATGCCAGGAATCACAGGACACATGGGGAGAGAAGGCACTAGAGAGTGAAGGCAGCGTGGAGTGGGGATAGATGGGAAGAAAACAGCACATCAGTCCTATTAGCGATGAAGACAAACCCTAGCATAGTAGACACTCGGAGCTTACTAGAAAGTGACTTCAGAAGGGAAATGGGGACACCTGGGTGGCTCAGTCAGTAAGCATCCGACTTCAGCTCAAGTTGTGATCTCAAGGTTTGTGGGTCTGAGCCCCGCATCGGGCTCTGTGCTGACAGCTCGGAGCCTGGAGCCTGCTTCGGATTCTGTGTCTCCCTCTCTCTTTGACCCTCCCCCAGTCGTGTTCTGTCTCTCTCTCTCTCTCAAAATGAATAAACATTTTTAAACATTAAAAAAAAAATAAAAGGAAAGTGAAGCACAGAGACTAGAATGTGTCAATGTATGCACCAGACAGTGACTTAAAAGCCCTCTTCGGAGTTAACAGTTAGCACCACACTAAAAATCCAGTCTGGTCACATACCAACCAGACAGAGCTAATAAGGGCACCGTTCCTCATATCTGATATTTCCGACGCACATAAGATATCAGACCCAGGAATGGTGGGATGTAAAGGGCTCACAGCAGAACATATGTTCCCTACTAATTGCCACCTTTTATTTTGACAGTAACACTAGAGGAGACTAAGTTGTTGAACTTACAGCTCTTAAAGGAACACTAACGAAATGGAAAAATGAGTGATAGCCTGAAACATACTAACATTTTCTAACATCCCACAATGGGACCGTGTATTAGAAACAACTTCTATCTTCACTTTTATTTCCTCCTGGCATAACTGAAGTCCCTTATTTTACTACTCTATGCATAAAGTTGTTCTGCCCCATAATTTCTCCAAATTTTCAAGCTTTAAAGGGTGGGCCTATCATCCCAACCTTCCATGCTCTAACAAACAGGTTTATGAATTTCCCTATCCATGTTTTTCTTCCACACAGTTAAGAGTCTGAATGCAAATTCGTTTGCACGTTGATGTTTCCAGGACCAGATATGCTATGATAATGAGGATGTTTCTCCAACAGGGCTTGAGGTTTGGGTTCGAAATGGTCCATTCTTGGGGTGCCTGGGGGGCTTAGTCGGTTGAGCGTCCGACTTCAGCTCAGGTCAAGATCCCACAGTTCGTGGGTTGGAGCCCTGCATTGAGCTCTGTGCTGACAGCTAGCTCAGAGCCTGGAGCCTGTTTTCGGATTCTGTCTGTCTCTCTGACCCTCCCCTGCTCACACTCTCTATCTCTCAAAAATAAATAAAACATTAAAAAGAATTTTTTTAATGATAATTAAAAAAAGAAAATGGTCTGTTCTTCTTCAGTGATTGTAGGATACAACAGGAAAATAGGGATAGGGTCTTTTATTTCTACAAGAAGAATTTTATTGCACTGAATCTCAGTCACACTACCCCATGTCTCGCAATCCTAAACTCTTCCCTTCCCTGACTCTATGGAGATCACACACGAAGTTCTGGGCTTTCTAGAAAGTATGGCAGTTAAGGATTTGCCTTCCTTTGCTATTGTTCAGCAGTTCAGAGCCATTTGTAAACCCCAACGCGTCCGTCTGATCTCAGCTGTTTAACAGAAGGGGGCCATTCACTTCCATCTCTGGACACGTTGGGTATGGCTGGTAACAAGAAATATGGTCACGGCACTGTCATGGAGACACACGGACAGTGCAAGACTAGAGCTTGAAAAAGCCTTCAGAAATGTTTCATTGGGAAGCTACCTTTCCCCTCGAAGCTGATGGATTCCACGTCACAGTAATGCAGTTGTCCCAAGTGTTGGAAGGAGCTCCTGGATCTCGGCTGGAAAAACTCATTTCAGGGATGTTTCTTTTAGTGCCCCTCCTGGCACAGCATGATATTAAACATCGATCTGCTTACTATCATGGGATCGCTTACTGACTTAGAGAAAGAAACACTTTCAAGAGAAAAACCTAGAGTGACAAGGGAAAGAATTACCGGGCAAACATGTATTCAAATCTAGTTTTTACACTTGCTTCAGGCAAGCACTCACTGGATACACGTTATGTCTTCTTAAGCTGTTGACTCTTTGGGTAAGACGATTCTTTGTTATGGGGGTTCACTTGTGCATCATGGGTCTTTAGCAACACCCTTGGCATCTGCCCTCTAGAAGCACCCTCCACTCCATCACCTTTGACACAAGGAAGTATTTCCAGACATCCCCTGGGGTGCTTTTGTTCTCTTATGTGTTCACTTTCTCATCTGCAAAGTCAAACTCAACAGCGTGGAGAGCGGCTGTTGGTTTAAGGGGATGCCTTTGAAAGGGTAATATCCACCACGGAAATGTAATGTGCTATCATCTAATACACACCTTTAGGTATTCACGTGTGGAATTGAAGCATCTCCATGTGTAATGATTTCGGCAGGTCTCAGCTGACAGAACCAGATGAAGGTGTTTAGGAGAAATTGATCTTCTTTCCAACAAAAGCAAAATCAAGAGTGAAAAATTTCCAGACACAGTAATGATTTAAACCCCCGTGTAGCCAGTTACAGAAAGGATTTAAGTGCCAAATGGAGAATGGATCCGTTAGGTTTATTCCGACTTTGAAGACCTTTAAAAATAAAATCACGGTGGGATTACTACTCTGAAAGTAATAACTATTCATTTTGTAGACGCTTATTAACGTCCAGTGATTAGACTAACTGAATTTCCCTTAAAAATTACTAAACTATCTAGAGAATTATATACCATAGGCAAGGCCTCAAAGGCCAACTGTTCAGAAGGAAGCTCCGTATCTCCGGTTGTTCTTCTGGAGAGGATTCTCCACCTCTAAGAAGAGTGTAGGAGGTCATCATGGCTATGGAGCAGACAATTTAGAGAAAGCTTGGCTAAGATGTTCACAGCAAGAATAAACCCTGGGGTGCCTGGGTGGTTCAGTAGGTTGAGTGTCTGAGTCTTGATTTTGGCTCAGGTCATGATCTCGAGGTCATGGGATCGAGCTCTGTGTCAAGCTCTGCACAGAGCATACAGCCTATTTGGGATTCTTTCCCTCCCTCTCCCTTTGACCCTCCCCCACGTGCTCTCTCAAAAAAAATTTTTTTTAATTATTTGGTATAGCTAAACGGACAAAAGAAATCTGAAGCCAAGTCCACGTGTAGCAAATGTATGCAATTTCTGCTCTGGAGGAAACTTCTAGTACACTGACTCTAGGTCTGTTTGGCCGGGATCTGTAACTTCGGACCCTCCCTTTAGGAGTTAGAAAGCTGTCCTGGGGGCATTTTTAAAAAATAATATGAATTTCAAAAACACCTTACTTGCAAGAACAGGTACTTTAAACTCATTCTGTTCTTTTATTATTTCTTAACACAAAAAGAGGGAAATGGCAGAATACAACTGTCAAATGCACTAGCTTCTTGTGCAATAATGCCAGGCAAATGCTTACCAAGAAATCAGAGAAAAAAATGAGTTAAGAGAAAAGACGCCAAGAGTTTAAGATGAGTCTCTCATTTCTGAAAGTGAGGATTTATGAATAACAAAAACGGGGTGCTGCATTGGAAAATTAAGGGCACAGAAAGCAAGGAAATCAACTGACAAAGGAGACATGGAATTGGGGTTTTCTTAATTCTCATAAATGGGATATTCAAGGGTTTGAAGCAATGTCGGAATACCTTGAAACTTAAATAATTTTTCCCCTTCATTTGAAACCCGTGTTACGTGTCTTGGCAAAGATTTACTTCCCTTGATGTGGTGTCCATGGCACACGTGGTGCATATTTGCAGACAACTCTAGTTTCTTTTGGTTGACAATGCAGGAGAAGAAAAAGAACTCTTATTTTCGAATACTGTAGGGTCTGGCCCTTTAAATTTTGGGCAGATACGGAAAACTTCCATGAGATGGGAGACATTTTCCTCTTGGGTTTACAACTGTAATAAAATGTTGCTGACAGACTAATTATAAATGTTTTATATATTTTGTGCATATGTGCTTCTCTCTAAACCAATTTAATTCCCATTAATGCTAATCTTATTAATGCCCACTCAGAGAGGAAAGGAATACTCTTAATAAACTATTGATTTATTTGAGCTATTTAAAGGGAGGGGGAGGAGAGAAATAGATGGGAAAAGAAGAAAAACTGCCATTTTGCTCACATCTATATTTCTTAGAATATTTTCCAAATATTAATGATTATTTGGTTATCCTTGGTACAAATAGAAAGTGGGGGAAGAAAGAAAGTGACGGTGACAGTCTTCCACCTGTGAAAAATAATGACATTTATTGATTGTTTTTACTATTAGCTCCAAGATTAGCAATGACATATTACAAAGAGAAACAGGTTTTCTTTGTTTTAAAAAAAGGCGATAACAAAAAAGGAGATTCATACTCATAATCTCTTGCTGAAGTGGGTTCTTCCTTAAAAAAAAAAAAAAAGGACCATGAAAACCACAAATAGGTAATTTACGCTCCTACCATTTTTTCCCCCTGTTCCTAGTGTGATTATCCATCTGGTTTTCCAGAAACGAATCCAATAATTTCAGTCAACGTCAACCAAACCAAGACTGGTGTTTCAGGGTATTTCAACAAGCCAAGACTGGCTCTTAAAGGATATTGTGTCCATGTCTGAGTGCTGTCCTGGAACTTAGGTGACTCATTGTGACTGTCACAAAGCAGCCTGGAACTTTAGAAGGCAATAGGACACCCTCTCTGTCCTACCTCTGATCATTCCCAAACTAGCTAACCGTTTCTAGAAGTAGAGATGCCTTATTTCCCGTTCTCTCTGGAAAAAGTGGCAGGATATAGGGAACAAGGAGAAGATGGGGTTTTGCCCAAGGTCCACTGTCCAGCCTTACAGTAAGTCATTTAACGTCCCTGAGACTCAGTTGCCTTATCTGTAAAATGGGAATCATAATCTCTATGTGCTATATGCTTACCCCACATTCACGTAACGATGGGAAAAGGTGCTTTATTCACAAGTTCTATGGAAACTGGGCAGTGGTATGCAAACATGGGAGGTTTATTAACTGGGAACTGCTTTTTAAAAAGTGGCGCAAGGCGGGAAAAACATTCCAGGGGAGGAAACATAAGGAGGGATCATTTTATCTGGGACTTGTGAAAGGACAGACAAGAGACAGAGAGGTGGGGACAGAAACAGATTGATTTACCCTCAGGATTTTCCTCAAAGTTTTAATGGCAACCAATGCTCATGGTTTATAATTGTGTATAGAACCCATAAAATAAAAGTAGAAAATTGCAAGTATTTAGACCAGTGAGGTTTTCCTTTTCTGTTGCTCCAAATGTTGGCATTTGGAAGGCGAGATGGGGGCGGAAGCGAGAACCTCTTTTAACATTCATTGGGAAAAAAGAAAAAACACCAAAACAAGTATTTTCAGCACAAATATTAGACTGCCTTCTTCTCTACCGATTGGTACAAAAATATATTATATTTTGATATTTTTTTCTTTTTCTTTTTAAATTACATCGTCATCCATCCCAGCCGAAGTCCTGGCCGGTCATCTGGTAGAACTTCAAGTTGAACGGCCGGTAGAAGTCGCGCAGCCGGCGCACCACATCGCGGTCGATCTCCGGGTGGGGCCTGCCCTTGGTCTTGCCCAGGCAGTGGGGCTTGCCGCTGCCCTCGGCCTTCTTGAGGCAGGGGAAGCCCTTGGTCTTGTTGAAGTAGAAGTGCTTGTCGGTGATGATCCTCTTGAGGCCCAGGAAGTCCTGCACGCGGCCCAGCTCGCCGGCCGGGTCGCTGATGAGCCGCTC
>NC_043716.1:6818802-6852026 GCF_006229205.1 Suricata suricatta
GTCTTGTTGAAGTAGAAGTGCTTGTCGGTGATGATCCTCTTGAGGCCCAGGAAGTCCTGCACGCGGCCCAGCTCGCCGGCCGGGTCGCTGATGAGCCGCTCGCCGCTCACGAAGAGCATCTGGCCGATGGGGAAGTGGCGCAGCCAGTGCTCCAGGTGCTTGGCGTAGATGCCGATCTGGATGGCGCTCCACGACGTGTCGATGAGGCCCGCCGTGCGGTTTTTGAACGTCAGGCTCTCGAAGGTGGGGATGTCGGGCCGCTTGGACAGCGTCTGCGTGTAGTCCGAGATGGCCCGGGTCACCGGGTCCCGCACCACCACGATCAGCTTGGTGTCCTTGGACATGGCCGAGATGCGCGCGGGCGCCTCGCGCGTCACAAAGTAGCTGGGCGTCTTCTCCATGGTGATCTGCCCGTCCAGGGTCCGCGGCATCAGGTCCCTGGGGAAAGCAAAAGGTCACGTGAGAGCCTACAAAAGGAGCCACCTGCCCAGCTGTGCAGAGGGAGAGAGCTCATTCCGAGGAGGGACGCCTTCCTGTAGACTTGGGAGCTCTCACGTCCTAGGTGGAGAGGTTGGACAAATGCTGTCCCTCAAGGGAAACAAGAACACTATGGATTTCCTGGCTTTTGCTGATGCCTCAGTACCTTAGCTGAGTGGCACAGAATAAGACCTATGCAATTTATTATTATTTTACTATAATTAAACATCTTATTTATACATTATAATATAAATATTTCTATACAATGAAGTTATATATACAATGATATAATTATAATTATTACTTATGTTATTTACTTTATGTTACATATTATTATTTTGGTAAACTTTTTTAATGTTTATTTTTGAGAGAGACAGCATGAGCAGGGGAGGAGCGAAAGAGAGGAAGACACAGAATCCAAAGCAGGCTCCAGGCTCTGAGCTGTCAGCACAGAGCCCCACTTGGGGCTCAAACCCACAAACCATTAGATCATGACCTGAGTCTAAGTCGATGCTTGACCTACTGAGCCACCTAGGAGCCTCATTATTATTATTACTACTAACTCACAATGTTGTAAGAAAATAACCTTGATGAAATTCTTAGGCAAATTAGACAACTGTAATAAACAACAATCATACTACTATGAGATGTATCAAGGTACCCTGAACACTTTCTGTAGTTTTCTTATAAACAAAGCAATATATTTAACATAATGCCACTGCACAGAACATAGCATACTTCCCTTTAGAATTTCGGAATGTTCCTGTAGCAAACAAGACTTTTTATTAAATTCAGCTAATAATTTGAAAAGGTATCACTCCAACAGTCTACATATCTTGGTTCCTGTCTCCATTGGCTTCATTGTTGTATTATCCTGTTATATTTTCACCATGACAAAGTGAATTCTGGCTCTCTGTTCAGAATGTTCTGGATTCTTATCTGCTCATTTTTTCTGATGAATGTCACTATCAATTTGCCATGCTGGAAGGAAAATATGCCACCAGAGTCTTGATGAAGCAGATACTGCTACCCAGTTCAAGCATGTGGTCTGCCTGAGAAATGACGGGTTTAAGGGCCAATCAAAAGTAGAAGAGGGGTGCCTGGGTGGCTCAGTCAATTAAGCATCCGACTCTTGATTTCATCTAAAGTCATGATCTCAACATTAATGGGATCGAGCCCCATGTAGAGCTGACAGCAGAGCCTCTTCGGCTTCTCTCTCTTTCTCTCTCTCTCTTCCCCTCTCTCTGCACCTTCCCCACTCATTCTCTCTATAGCTCTCAAAATAAATACACAGGGGCGACTAGTGGCTCAGTCAGTTAAGCGTCTGACTTCAGCTTAGGTCATGATCTCACAGTTCGTGAGTTTGAGCCCCTCATCGGGCTCTGTTATGACAGCTTGGAGCCAGGAGCCTGCTTCGGATTCTGTGTGTGTCTCTCTACCCTTCCCCTACTTGCTCTCTTGTCTCTCAAAAATTAAAAAAAATTTTTTTAATTAAAAATAAATAATAAACAAACATTTTTTTAAAGTGTGAGCAGGAGAGATAAAACCTATTTATTCTTCCCATGAAAACGTACTCCTTTACCATCAAATCCCCCATCTGATATAAAAGCATGGTCTTTCTATTACAGGTGTTATAAGACATAGGTGTTGCACAAATCATTCCTAGAACAAAGGTATTTGGGGGATTTAGTTCAATGACTGAACTGAATTTGTCCTTTCATCCACTGTAGGCAGAATCGAACTTCTAAATGGTCTTACCCTGTTGGGGCCGAGTAGGCAAAAAATACCCTCAAACAAATTTGGCTTCCTGGGCCCCACATACGGCTTCTGTTCATCCTATGAGTTTCTCATTGCTTTCCAAAGAGGCATACACTTTTAGGCTTTGAATCAACTTGAGTCAGTCAGTGACCTTCCCTTACTTTATTTTCTGGCTCTTTGTCTGCTGTTGGGAGTGAACATAATCCTCTGCCAAAAGATTTGCTTATAAAAGGATGAGCATCTTACCCTTGAATAACTGATGAGGGGCCTTAAGGAATGTATATCTCCTCATAGAATTCTTCAGGTTTATCTTATGTTTAAAACCAGACTATTATTAAGGGATTCCTCTTTTTGCAATGACTTAATCCTGTTACTACTGTCCTGATAAGAATGACCTTTTCCAGAGCATGTCTTTACTTCAGGGACCTTGAACTATGTAACCATTAAAGAAATGATGTAACCCCCCATGGTATATAAGACCCTGGCCATCTAAGTAAAGTGTGGCTTTACCAACCACCATCCACGCTGTCTGTCTCATCTGTCTTGTCTGTCTTGTTCGTCTTGTCCTTCTTCTTTTCTAGAGATATTGCGCCAACACCAACCCCCTACTCGGGACCTTTCCACTGTGGTGAGTGGGCGGGTCCCCCGCATTACGCTGGATTCACATTTCTTCCTGGAACACAAAGCATTTCTGATCTATTTTTCTTTTAATATAGTCCTGGATTTGGTTCATCAGAATTTTCTTTTGGATTTTCATTCATATTCATTACGAGCTGTTCCAGTTGTTTTTCATCGATAGCTTAATCAATTGTTAGAATTTGAATTATTCCCCAAATAAGATGAGTTGAGCAATGTTTTGTATTTTTCGACAGCCTACAGAAGTTTAAGAAGAAAATAATTTTCTGTTCCTTAAATTTGGTGAGCATTACCTACAGAAGCCATCAAATACTGGCTCTTGGGGGTAAGGATAGGAAAGAAATCAGAATTTCCAAATACCTTTTCAGTTTCTTCTATTGGTTTTTGTGTTTTTGTTTTTGTAAATACTCTGTCTTGTGTCAATTTTGGTAATCAAGGTGTTTCTAAAAGTCATCCAGCCTTACACTTTAGTCTTGATTGTTATTTTAGTCTCCTGTAATTTTGTTTTCTGCCTTTCTTTCTGCTTTCTAGATTCATTTATCTTTTTTAATACATTTATTTGCATTTTATCTTTTTAATGATCCCTTTATTCTTGTTCCTTTTATCCTCTGTTGTTCTTCTGATTTATTTCACAGGATGTTTCATTTATTTTCAATCTCTCTTCTCAAGTAATAAAAACATTTTGAGACTATCATTTCCCCTTTACGTAGACATTTGGTAAAGTTTTACATTTTCACACACACTGTCATTTTAATAAATATTTAGTTAATTGTTTTATACTTTTTATTTCCTTTTTAATCCAGGTATTATCTGAGATTGCTTATTTTTAATTCTAAAGGTTGGTTTACTATATTTTTTCCCTAATTTGGTTGTGCGTTTCTATTTTGCCTCTGTAGTAAAATAATGCTCTTTGTTTTATGTGACTATGCCTTTGTTGATTTCCTATAATTTTGTCCCATCTACCCTATCTGCTAATGTTATATTAAGAAAAATTTCAAACACACCCCAAAGTAGAGAGGAAGGTAATGCAAATCTCATTTCCCTTACATCCAACTCCAAAAAAAAAAAAAACAAAAAAAAAAACTAGCAGGCAATTTCACGTCATTCATAATGCCCTCCATTTCTACTTCCTTCTCCACAAATGAATTACCTCAAAATCTGTCTCAGACATCCTATCAACGGGTTCATAAACATTTTGGTTCCCCAGCAGGTGTTGGCAAGGATGTGGAGAAAAGGGGACCTTCCATCACTATTGGCAGGCATGCAAACTAGTATAGCCACTGCCGAAAACAATATGGAGGCTCCTCAGAAAGTTAAAAATAGAACTACCCTATGACCCAGCAATTGCTTTACTGGGTATTTACTCAAAGAATATAAGAATACTAATTCAAGGGGATACCTGCAGCCCAATGTTTACAGCAACATTATCTACAATAGACAAAGTATGGAAATAACCTAAGCATCCATCGATTGGTGAATGGATAAAGATGTGTATTTATATACAATGGAATATTACTCAGCCATCAAAAAGAGTGAAACCTTGCCATTTGCAGTGACATGGACGGAACTGGAGAGTATTGTGCTGAGTAAAATTGTCTGTCAGAGAAAGACAGATACCATATGATTTTGTTCATGTGGAATGTGAGAACTAAAACAAATGAGAAAAATGAAAAGAGAGAAGCAAACCAAGACACAGACTCTTAACTAAAGAGAACAAACTGATGGTTACAAGAGGGGAGGTGGGGGAATGGGTTAAATGGGTGCTGGGGGTTTAGGAGGGCGTGTATGAGGAGCACCAGGTGATACATGGAATTGTTGAATCACTATGATGTGTACACCTGAAACTAATATTGTTACACTGCATATTAACTAACTGGAATTTAAATAAAACTTAAAAAAACCCAATTCTGCTTCTCACTAGCATTTTACTTGGCACAGATTCCTTAATATTTGCAGCAATAAGTCGTTGATCTTGGGTTAGTTTAGTGATGCCGGGATTCTCAGATTCGTGCAGTTTTTGATACTTTAGTCAGGTTATCTTTACAGATAGGATTAAGCAAAGACCAGAGTTCAGTGTTGCCCGAGGAAGACAGAGATTTCTGTCACTGCCTCTCGCAGCACTGGTGTCTCTGTGTGACATCAGTTCATAGACTCGTCTCTGTGACCCCCCCGCAGAGACCTGAGAAGCTGCCCTGGCCGATCCACTTTGGAAGCTTAGGTTACACTTTTCCAAGACGAGCCAAGAGACCATCCAGACATCGTTGGCATAAATCAGTGAAGGTAATCTGATCAACTGTGTGAAAAAGTCTGGGTAGCGAAAGCAAACACTAAAATCAGTGATGTGATAAGAAAGAGGATTGGTTGATTAAAAAAGAAAGTCTGCATTCTTGCCTCCTTTCCTAAAATCTCGGACTTTTCAGTTACTCGACCAGTAATATAGAGACAACACAGTTCGCCCAGAAACTACCGGTTGGTGATCTCGGTCTCCCCCCCTTCCCGTCTCTGGAGAACACACAGATTTCCCAGCAGCCTTTCAGCAGAGATTATGGCTAAAGATTATGCTGCACCAGAGGAAATCCAACTAATGTCTCTGAAAAAAGAAACCATATTTCAAATCTCAACAGAGAAGGGGAAAAAGCTATCCAAGATAGGCGTTTAGAAAAGGAAACAGTTAAAAATGGGGTTTCATAAGAAAAACCCATTCATTACTGTCATCTCCAGGAGGAAAACGTACTGGCTTAGCAGGCGGTGAGGATGGGGAGTCAGACTTACCTGAAGCTGCCTGCCAGCCACTTTCTCTAAAACCGAGGTAGTCCTTGTCTAAATCAATCTTTCACAAAGCTTATGCTGTAAAAGGCCTCACAAAAGGAGTCGTTAAAGAGGAATCTCTTTTTTAATTTCTTTATTCCTTTTCATACCGCAAGTTCAATTTTCACGTTCAAAACCGGGCTCATCTGTCAGCAAAACTGAAACGCATGTGTAATTTGGAATATGGGATTTCGAAGTGTGTAGAACTTGCAAATCATCCTTAATGAGTGAGGCGTACACCCTACACTGTGCCAGGATTTGGGCCCCGAACGGGCAGGGAAAAAGCCCATCTTGGTATTATGAAAGTTTTGGAGAAATACCAGACAGGCTAAAGGAGAAGAAAGGTGAGTGCAGTGAAATTTCCCTAAAAACAGAGCACGTTGGGGTGGGGAGTGAGAAATTCAATTGGTAGATAGGAGGGGTAGGTCCTCTGAGGCCTCAGTTCCCAGCTATGTACGATACCTCAACTTCACCTCTAAACAGTGACAAGGATTTAGAGACATTAGTAGCCGGTATGTAGATAGAGAAATGGGTAAAATGAGAATTTCGAAGGGCAACTGGGTGGCTTGGTCGGTTAAGCGTCCAACTTCAGCTCAGGTCATGATCTCATGGTTTGTGGGTTCAAGCCCCATGTCAGGCTCTGTGCTGACAGCTCAGAGCTTGGACCCTGCCTTGAATTCCGTGTCTCCCTCTCTCTCTGCCCCTTCCCCACTCCTGCTCTGTCTCAAAAATAAATAATAACAAAAGAAAAATTTAGAATTTCAAGGAAAAATTAGATAAGCTTGGTTTTTTTTTTTTTTCCCTCCTGAGGAGGCCAAGGGCAAGAAGGGATCTCATAAGCAAATGAAGGATCATTGCAAGTGGATAGTACCCACAGGGACACAAGAATCACAATGGCCAAAAAGTGAAAGCAACCCAAGTGTCCATCAGCAGACAAATGGATATACAAAACAGGCTCCATATATACAAGGAATAGGGTTCAACCTTACAAAGGAAGGGGATTCTGACACTTGCTCCCACATGGATGGCTCTTGAAGACACTGTGCTGAGAAATAAGCCAGTCCCAGAAGGATAAACATGGTGAGATTTCTAGAGCCATCGTGTCGTAGGAGCAGAAAGTCGAATGGTTGTTCCCAGAGGCTGGAGGGAGGGGAGCACGGGGGGAGAGTAGTCTAACTACACAGTATTAGCCTTGTGAGATGGAAGGAGCTCTGGAGAATGACTGCTCCGCAGTGTAAGTGCACTCAACATTACTGAGCTAAGCAGTAGAGACGTGCCCATTATGGCAAAGGACATACCAAGACTTGTTCTCAAGCAGGCGATGCCTGGTGTTTAGAATTTCCAGCTACCGGGAAAACTCCATCCAGTCCAGATCACAAGGGTCCAGATCAGAGACCGTGTGACACGCTGCTGGGACTTCCACACACCTGTCCATTAGAGGCCCTATATGTATGATGTTCTGACAATGATGGCACTGGTTTCAAAGCCACAAACTGGCAAAGCCACGTGATTTGGAAGGACTGGCCTGTTATGGTGGAGGAGAGGGGAGCCTGGTTTTTAAAGGGAATCGATTCCTTCCCATGCCATGCGGCACACCCACTCCCAGAAGGAAACTACTTGGTAATACTTCCATGTGACTCAGGAGGTTGTGCTACTCAGATGTCCTGGGACTTCATTTTAGATCTGACCAGTCTCACTGGGATCAATCTCTGTTGGCCTCCAGTATTATGTGAGCAGCTTTCTAGCCATCCTTGGTGCAGGAAATGGCCAAGTAGGAACCATAATACACCTGCTTAATAATCTGTTCTTTTTCACCTAAGCTCAAAGTCAATTGGGTATTTTGAGGTAGGAGGACTCAGGGGACCCAGAAGGCTCTCCTCCTTCTGCCACACTGCTGAACAGAGGGATCTGCTCCATGCCAGGGCCCCAGTGAGGTCCTAGAGACAAGGCCACCCACCAATTGAGCGCTGTGTGTGCCACCATCACCTGCATGGCCAAAGGTACCACCAAGAGGTAGCCCTTGATGGCACTCAACAACACACGTTCATTGTGCGTGTAACACACTCAAGCATATCATGTGCTTCATCCTTTGTATTCATTTGGGTCATTTCCTCCGAATTCATACTGTCTTCCTGCTCCTCCCCCCTCTCCCCCCCCCGTTGCAACTGCTACCGGCCTTCTCCGGAGGTACTTCTTCCTTAAAAAGTGACCCTCCCTCATTGCATTTTCAGTTGGTCAACCAGTTATTCACATGGAAAAATAAATCTTGTTCTCTCCCCATAGAGAAAACTCAATTCCAGATGGCTGGTACACATAAATATGAATGACAAAATAATAAAAACTTTTGGAAGGAAAGCCAGGAGAGCATCTTAATAATTGAGTTGGGGGGGGCAAATATTTCTTAAGTGTCTTAAAAGAATAACCACAGAGAAAAGAATGATGGACTGGACCATATTAAAAATGGGAACTCCTGTTCATCAAATGGTACCATTAAGAGAGTAAAAAGATAAGTGTTAGAAGGACAGAAGGCATTTAAAAGTCATTGGTATGAATGACTCCAAATTGTGAATGAATCCCCCCAAACACAATGTTATTAACAAACACAAGCTAGACACAAAATCCTATGTATTGAATGATTTCTCTTCTAACAAGTTCAAAAACAGGCAAAATCCACATACAGTGTTAGACATCAGGACAGTGGTGACCCTTGGGAGAATGTGTGATTAGAAGGGGGCACAAGGTGCCTCTGGAGATGTGGAAGTTATCTTGTTCCATCATGCAGGATTTGTGTCCTTTTCTGAATTTGGTTACACTGTGGCAAAAAGTTTACAACACTTAGAAAAAACAAATGGACTGATTCGCCCTAATTATCCATGAAAAACACGCCTTTCAAAACAGTGCATTTGTAGGGGCACCTGGGTGGCTCAGTCAGTTGAGTGTCCGTCTTCGGCTCAGGTCATGATCTCACAGTTCGTGGGTTTGAGCCCTGTGTCAGGCTCTGTGCTGACAGCTCAGAGCCTGGAGCCTGCCTGGGATTCTGTGTCTCCTCTCTCTGCCCCTCCCCTGATCATGCTCTCTCTCTCTGTTTCTCAATAATAAATAAATGTTTAAAAAAAAAGAACAGTGCATTTGCTAAAGCAACTACATCTCCAACTTGTGGCAAGTCCGATCATAAAGGAAAAGGAGCTGAGCTCCCATATACGGGAATCAGTGGTCCTCTCCCCCCTCACCCAGATAAGTGATCAGAAGAGCCACCTAACCTCTGACCCACACCCGGGCCACTGATTCTCATGGTGGTGTAAGCACAGTGGTGTTTACGGCATCAAGCGTCAGAGTGGACGTGCCTCTAGAGTGCCGACAGGAGTACAGAGATAATAAAGAATGCATTATGTTTGCAAAACACTTTAGCAATTGCTTCCTCATTTAATCTTCACACCGCTCCAGGAGAGAGAAGATAGGGAGCAGGCAGAGATTCAGAGAGGCTAAGGGGCATGCACAAGTTCCCACAGTCAGTATACGGAAGGGGACGCACCGGCGCCCCAATGCCTAGTACAAGGTCATTTCCATTGCACGGGGTGAGAGGAAGTCAGCAGACAGAAGAAATAGGATGAAAATACACTTATGACTGCTTGGATGGGCAAATCTGACAGACGGAGAGCATGAGGATGTGAGAAAGCTGTCCAGGGGGATTGGCTTGAAAAGCCTAGGAGACCCGAATTCGGAACTGAATACAGATGAAGGAACGTGTCCATCTGCATGAACGGTATGGAGAAAAGCAGGTGGTTAGTTGGGTTGGGACACTCTTCCAACACGACCTGAGCTTAAGGGGCTAAAGACCGGGATTGGGGATGTGAGGGAGGCTGATGCGGGAAAGGAAGAGGTCTTTTGAGGAGGCTGGAAATTCTGCCTAAGAATTCTAATGAGGACAAGATATTATTGATTTTATTATAAAATATGGCATGGATAGATCATCTACCTCCATGAAGACAACGTGGTCTTATAGGAAACTCAACACTGGGAATGGGAAAACGGATCCGTCTCACTTTACTGTTCCTAAAATGTGCGATCCTGAGTGACTCCCTTCAGTTCTCTGGGCCTTTGGCTCAGGTCATGATCTCACAGCTCAGGACTTTGAGCCCTGCATGGGGCTCTGTGCTGACAGCTTGGAGCCTGGACACTGCTTTTGGATTGTGTCTCCCTCTCTCTCTGCCCCTCCCCCGCTCATGCTCTGTCTCTCTCAAAAAATAAACATTAAAAAAAGAAAAAAAAATTGCACATCTAGATTCGGTCAGTGTGGGAGCCGGTTGAAAAACATAAGTCTTCCTCTCCCACAGAAGCCAACTCAAACAACAACTAAAGGGAGTTTTCTTTTCGTCCTTACAAGTCACGTTTGGAGCAGGGTCTGACATCCCAGCAGCAGGAAAAGAAATACTGGTGCGTTTGGACCTCAGCCCGAGGGATGGTGGACTGACAGCGCTGGGAGCTCACGGGAGCTTTCCTGCTCCAGGCTCACTCCATCGGGGACCCCTGGGAACCACCGTCATGCCAAGGCCATGCAAAGAGCATGTTTCTCCTAGAATTTTCTGCACCCAGATTCTTCCAAAAACAGACAATACTGTACAGAGTAAGAAAATGCGTGGTGAGCGTGAAAGCAAGGGCCAGATTTATGGACTCCTCAAGGTGAATTACCTGTGTGTTATAACTCAGGGACTTTTCCTAGCAGCCTGCCTGTCCTCCCCTTGTGGAAGAAAGCCTTCAAAAACCGTGTTCTATCTCTTGACTGTTTGCAAGATTCCAGGCAGATTGATCCGCACGGTGTGATGGATAGGGAAGGAGAGCCACGCATGAACATATGTTTTGACAGAATATCAAAGTTGGCCAATAACGTCAACCTCAAGAGTCCTGCCTGTGGGGAGAAGCACTGGGTGTTATATGGAAACCAATTTGACAATAAACTATTAAAAAAAATTAAAAAATAATAAAGAATAAATAAAAAGCAACCAACATACAGGGGCACCTGGGTGGCCCATCGGTTAAAGCATCTGACTTTGGCTCAGGTTTGTGCGTCTGAGCCCTGAACTGGATTCTGGGCTCTCAGCAGGGAGCCTTCTTGGGATTCTCTGTCCCCCTCGCTCTGCCCCTGCCCCACTCATGCTTGCTCTCTCTCTCCCTAAAAAAACATTAAAAAATAAATAAAAAACAACCCATCAAACAAAACCCACATTATGTTCCTTGACACTCTAGGGAAAGAGAAAAAAGTCAATGATTCTTGGTTCATAATTTTGGAAGGGGCTTCATGAAAAGGCAGAAAATACATTTGTATCTAGGTCAGAGGGGAGAATAATCCTGAAAGGGAAGGAGCAGGAATCCTCTTAGATCATAAATTCAAACCGTGTAGGACCATGGTTTTCCCAATCAAGGCCACAAATTATCTCATTCATCGACTCAAAGGAAATACAGAAATAAACCTATGTTTTACAAGGCTCATTGCCTCACCCCCTGATTTTCTCCTTCCAAGTTTACCTCACTGGGGAATTTGGGCAAGTGTACGATTTTAAATAGAATTTTTAACTCTGCATCCATGGTCCCTAAATTCTGTCCTTAAAAGGTGTCTGTCTCTTGGGAACTGATGTGCTTCTCCCAATGTTGTATGAAGATATTGAAGAACATCCAAGGGCACCTGGGTGGCTCTGTCACTTGACCATCCAATCTTGATTTTGGCTCAGGTCATGATCCCAGGGTCACGAGATCGAGCCCCGAGTCTGGCTCTGTGCAAAGCATGGAGCCTGCTTGGGATATTCTCTCTCTCTCTCTCTCTCTCTCTCTCTCTCTCTTCTCCCCCCCTTTCCTTCTCCACTGCTCACTCTCTCTCTTTCAAAAAGAAAAAGTTATCAAAGAATATCCAGGAAAAAGAAACCTCATTAAAAAGTAAAGTTTACATGCAACCTAATAATAATGTTGGAATCTAACTGATCAGAACCTAAGAAATCACTGGAGGAAGCCAGGAGCGTCTCTCTCCATGTGGGGCTGTCTCTGGACTTGAGACATTCTAGATGCGCCAGTGATTCTTTCGTCCTGGTCTGTGTGCAAAACTCAACATAGTGCCACCCCGAGAGCAAATACTGCCTCAAATTTATGCTCCTGGTGCCTCACCCTAGTTCTAACCCTTGTCCAGACCCACGCTTTGAAATATACGTGCAAAATTTTTGGTGTCTGAGAATAAAGAAAAAATTTAAGAAAAACAAAATAACCCTGTAATTAGCTACTTAACAAAAGAAGGGTGTGGGGTGGGAGGTTTGAAATTAGGCTTCATGTTTTTATAATAGTTTATTGTCAAATTGGTTTCCATATAACACCCAGTGCTTCTCCCCACAGGTGCCTCCCACCATGACCATCACCCCCTTCTCCCCTCCCCCTTCAGCCCTCGCTTCGTTTTCAGTATTCAGTAGTCTCTCATGATTTGCATCCCTCTCTCCCCCCAACTCTCTTTCCCCCTTCCCCTCCCTATGGCCCTCTGTTAGGTTTCTCCTGTTAGACCTATGAGTGCAAACATATGGTATCTATCCTTCTCTGCCTGACTTATTTCGCTTAGCATGACGCCCTCGAGGTCCATCCACTTTCCTACAAATGGCCAGATTTCATTCTTTCTCATTGCCATGTAGTACTCTAGAAATTAGGCTTCAGAAATCAGTGCCCAAAGGTTATTAAAGATTAAAAAGAGGAGACCCTGAGTGGCTCAGCTGGCTAAAGTGTCTGACTCTTGACTTGGACTCAGGTCATGATCTCACAGTTTGTGGGTTTGAGCCCCACAGTGGGCTCTGGGCTGAGAGTCGGACCAGGATTCTGTCTCCCTCTCTTTCTGCCCCTTCCCTGCCTGTGTATGCTCTCTTTCTCTCTCAAAATAAATAAAAAATAATCTTAAGAAGACAAAGATTTGTTTAAAAAGAGAAAGACCTTTATGTTGAAGCTGAGTTGTATTTCATTTAAAGTCATATCAAACTAACATTTTCACACATGCAATTATTCAAAAACCTGCGCATCGAAGTAACATATTTGTTTCAGTTGAACAGAGGGATTAAACGCTCAAGGATCAAGTTGAGAATAAGAACATGAGGGGACATCTAAAATCAGTTAGAAGAAGGGTGTCTGGGTGGCTCAGTTTAAGTGTCCGACTTCGGCTCAGGTCATGATCTGAAGGTTCATGGGTTCAAACCGGACATCGGGCTCTATGCTGACAGCTTGGAGCCAGAAGCTTGATTTGGATTCTGTCTGTCTGTCTGTCTGTCTCTCTGCCCCTCCCTGTTCGTGCTCTATCACTCTCTCTAACATAAAATAAAATAAAATAAAATAAAATAAAATAAAATAAAATAAGATAAAATAAAATAAAAATAAAATAAAATAAAGTAAGATAAGTTAGAATAGAAATAAGTCTTAAAGAATGACTCTACATTTAGTTACAATAAAGGACTATAAAGAGCAGAGGTAGCGTATAGTTAAATTAGTGAGGATCTCAAGCTTCTAATTTACAGACCCTTAGAAGCTTGTGTGTGTGTGTGTGTGTGTGTGTGTGTGTGTGTGTGTGTGTGAGAGAGAGAGAGAGAGAGAGAGAGAGAGAAGGCAGCGACAGAGGGAAAGAGGGAGAGAAAGAGGGAGGTGGGAAGAGAAGGAGACTGCTTACCGGGAGACAAAGAACAGATGAAGAAAGAGGGAACAAAAAAGGCAAGAACGTTCTAGAAAAGGCTAGTGGGAGAACTGCTCTGCTAGGCGGCCGCACCACTGAGCGTTAAAACAGCAAACCCGCCTGATCCCGCCCCATCATTTCAGGCACAAAAAGGCCTGAGAAGTCAGGCAGCCGGAGGGACACACAGCTTGGCTTAGACTCCGGTCCACTGAGCGCCTCTGGTTCCCTCTCTTTCTGTAACAGGGCGTTCTTCTCAATTCTAGGAATACCCTATGCACAGGGCTCGACCACCTTTACGCTCCAAGCCCCTGGAAAATAAAATCCCCCCCCTCCGGGGAGGGTACATTCTCTTACAGCGCTTCTGAGGCAGGAAAGTGACATTGAACGTGAGCCCTGATGACAAGAAGTGGTTTTTCTTGGTCCTCTCTGGTACTTTAACCGGTGTTAGAAGATCTACAATCTAGAAGGGGGTCGGGGGGTGCTAATTGAAGTGGGCAGGCGGGGGCCAAGGGTGGCCGCCCCCACAAAGCCCCATCAAGGCTCATCTTGGCCTTGACAGGAGTTTTATAAATGATCCGGTGCGAGCTGTGCTGTCAGCTGTGTGCCACTGGGGACGGCTGCTTCGGAGCTGAGCTCCCTCCTAGTCTGGAATTATCAGCTCTTTGCATATGTGCTGCGGGAGATAAGGGAAGAAACGTGCTTTCCTTGCCTGCAAATGGACAATCTAAGGACAGCGGGGAAGGTAAGAGAGCCGTGCAGAGAGGGCGGAGGGCAAGACGCAGAGAAAGCAGAAGGAAGGTCCTTTGTTACATTTTTGCAATGTTTGCTTCTTTCAGTGGCTTTGATTTTTTTTCCCCTTATTTGTTAAGATCGGGACACAGAGTAGGTGTTAAGTCAATGTGTCTTTTAAGCTTCAAAGAGGAAAAACGAAGCTGCAGCTTTGCATGGGCTGGGGCGGTCGGACCGCCTGGGCGTTCTTGCTAAAACTGCCAGCAGGTGACCCCGCCACCAGCTTCCCTAGTTTTGAACAGTAGAAAAGGATGCACAGTCTGTCCCACGCACAGAACTTCCAAAAGAATGTCACCTGTATGCTACAAAGGAAACCTCCAACATCATGACATCATCATGAAATGAGGCATGCAGACAAAATAAATGTCAGGACAGCAATCAACCAGTGCCCATTAGACACAGTCGGTGGCGCGGCCCCACAGGCCACGCTGAAGGGGAAAGCCACCGCTCCACCAGGGACCCTGGAGAACGGTGTCAGGGGTGCCCTTCCACAAAACACAGCCCTCCTCAGAGACCCCCCTCCCATTTATAAAGTCCTGATTGCACATATACCAATTTATTAGCCTATTTACACAACCTATTACCTTAACCATCCACGCTCACGACTAACGCCACCAGGTCCCAGAGGAAGCTTCTCTAAAATTCTTCCCCTGGGTCTTCAAAGCAAATGTCTGAATGCTGACAACCGACCTTGGTTTGGGCGGCTGCTGACGCTGACATGAGGTGGCACGGATGTGGCTCAGGGAAGGTGAGGGGGAGGGAAGCAGTTGGCAGAGAGAAAACACAAGTTGCTGATCATCTACCGCTGATCAGAGAGATCGGAACACCTTCTAGATATGAAAGTAGCATTTGCTAGTGTTGCTGAATGTTTCTTTCTTTGCTTTGCCTCTTCTCCTAACTCAAGGCTACTCACAAAACAGCCTTGTGCTCGAAACAGGACATTTTGTATCATGAAAAAAACCTTGTAAGTATCATGAAAAAAACCTTGTAAATATGTGGGTCCGGGTGAAGCAGGTGAAACAGGATACTGAAGTCTTTACCTGGGCAGCCAGCAAGATACTGAAAAGCCAGACTTCAGAACAGTTCTAATTTTATAAAAATGTCCCATACTATTTAATCACCATTTTTAAAAATTAAACATTAAGGAAGACACTTTTTGGGATGAGCAGTGCGTGTTATACCTAGGGGCTGAACCACTGGATTCCACTCCTGAAATCATTATTGCGCTATATGGTAACTAACTCGGATGTAATTAAAAAGAAAATCGGGGCACCTGGGGGGCTCAGTTGGTTAAACGTACGACTCTTGGTTTCAACGCAGGTCATGATCTCTCTGTTTCATGAGTTCAAGTCCCACATTGGGCTCTGCACGGACAGCACGGGACCCGGTAGGGATTCTCTCTCTTTTCCTTTCTCTCTGCCCCTTCCCTGCTCATGCTCTTTCAAAAATAAATAAACTTAAAAATTTTAATTAAAAGAGCAGTTTTAGGATTTTTTATTTCAAATGTTGATAGGTACTGGTATTCATTTTTACTGGTGTTTTATCTTTGGATTTTGTTAGCTTAGAATCCTCTAGAAGAAAAGTCACTTATGAAAATGAAGACAAATCATTTAAACTTTTACCCTCTTATTTCCGGTTTCAATCAAAAGATCTCAGAATATATACATTTGCTCATTCAAAATTTCTTACACAAAAGGTTGCCAAACTATGTGCCATTGGTCAAATCTGGCTATTTTTACAGTAAAGTCTTATGGAAACAGAGTCATGTCCATTTTTTTTTAGTACACTGTCTTTGGCTGCTTTTGACCATTGACAGCACAGCTGGGAGCAGTTGTGACAGAGACCATATGCCCATCAAGTCTAAAATACCATCTTATGGGGCACTTCGGTGGCTCAGTCCATTTAGTGTTTGATGTCAGCTCAGGTCATGATCTCACGGTTCATGAGTTCGAGCCCTGCGTGGGGCTCTGTGCTGACAGCTCAGAGCCTGGAGCCTGCTTTGGATTTGTGTGTGTGTGTGTGTGTGTGTGTGTGTGAGCCCCTCCCCTGCTCATTCTCTGTCTCTCTCTCAAAAATAAATACATTTAAAAAATAAAAAATAAAATAAAATACGACCTTGGCCTTTAAACAAATGTCTGCCAATCTCTGCTTTGGGGATTAATTAATCATTGATCCTGACTGTAACAAAATTAGCATTTGCCTGAAATTCAGCATACTTACTGCGTAAGTACAGACCACCTCACGATCTGTGATGTCCTAATTTTACGACTCATCTAAGCACTGCTGACCTATCCACAGAACAGCCCAGCTGACCAATGTAACGACATCTAGTCCTCTGGCATGTGGCCAAAATGTTCAGACACATTAAAAAAAAACACAATAGATTTCAACATACTTTACTGTTCTGTTGTTAGGAAGGAATATCCCTCAATACAGGAGAATAGAATGCATTTCCTTAAACAGTTTAGGAGCTGGATTCAGGACTCTAACTGCTCAGATCTATGGGAGTCGGGGCCTCCTCTGCTCGCGTTCAGGGACCTGACAGTGTCGGAGGTCGGGGCTGAGGGAAGTCGCGGGGCTTAGGAACATCATCCTAAAAAAGAAGCAGGAACACAGAGCAGGTTCTGGTTCCAATCAAGCCCCAGGGCCCTCAGGGGTTGGACTTTGCAAAGGAAGCAGTTCACGTGGTGTTTCTACCACCACAGAGATGTCACACACTTGCTCTCCCTACGTGTGAGGGACAACACAGGGGAGGAAGAAATCACAGGATCTGGGGGAAGGCATCCAGAAAACAGCCGCATTCCAAGTGTATTTTGTTTTCATGGTTTTATGTTTTATTTATTTATTCTGAGAGAGAGAGAGCACGAGCAGAGGAGGGGCACGGAGAGGGAGAGAGAAAGAATCCCAAGCAGGTCTCCCACTGCGGGGCTTGAACTCACGAATTACGAGATCAAAGCTTGGATGCTTAACCGACTGAGCCACCCAGCCACCCCCTAAATGTATTTTTTAATTAAATTCATAGATGTCATCGATATTATATTTATCTACATTTTTTTAATTATGAAAACATCATCTGCTCATTTTATGTTGTGTTGTTGTAGATTCTTAGGTTTAAGATGTTCACGGGGTTTGAACCTAATTACTGGGCTGTTGTGGCAGGACTGACATGATCAAGTGATCCACTTAATTGCACTCAAAATAGACATACTATTTGGTGACTGAATCAGAGAGAAAAGTGAGCTGAGCAAATATTCTTTTTACTTGTAATTTTTTAAATGTTTTATTTATTTTTGAGAGAAAGAGAGACAGTGTGAGCAAGGGAGGGTCAGAGAGAGAGGGAGACACAGAATCTGAAGCAGGCTCCAGGCTCTGAGCTGTCAGCACAGAGCCTGATGGAGGGCTTGAACCCACGAACCTTGAGATCATGACCTGAGCTGAAGCTGGACGCTCAACCAACTGAGCCACCCAGGCGCCCCGAGCAAATACTCTTACTGAATAAAGATGGTGATTTTATATTACCTTTCCTGTCCTCTGTTCCTAAATCTTTTTTTTAATTAAAAAAATGTTTGTTAATTTATTTTGAGAGAGTGAGAAGGAGTGAGCAGGGGAGGGGCAGAGAGAGGAAGAGAGAGAATCCCAAGTATGTTCTATGAGAACTATGAGATCATGACCTGAGCCAAAACTAAGAGTTGGATGTTTAACTGACTGAGCCACCCAGGCACCCCTGCTCTGAAATCTTTGCTAATTATAAAATAGCAAGTTGGTAGTGGGAAGATAGAGCCATACAATAGTAATTATCAAAGTCTGAAATTTAACAAATAAGAAACAAAGATGATGGAAGGGGCAAGTTGTCTTTTCTCTCTCCACTAGATTTCAGTGGACAGACAGACACGAAGTATCAACAGAACATTTGCAGATTAGACTCTTACAGATTTTTTAAAACTGTAGTGATTTCCAGCTCCGAATATTCCCAGGAATGTTCTATAGAGTTCTGGGGCCAAAACACCTTTCCATGAGTAGAGAGGACTCTTTCATGGAATTTTGGAATATGTTCGAGGGTTTTGTTTTCTTTGGTCTCTTCTGCCCACTTCCAACCAACAGAGCTGTGTCAGACCTCAGGGCGTAGAATTCTGGCAACAGTGAGGAAAATCTAGAACCCCTAATCATAGAACCTCGGGGAAGGGACCAGAGGGAAACACTGGGTTGGAGCGGGAAGGATCACAACAGGCAAGAGCTTGAGGAAGGATGCTTTACATTTAAAGTCAGGGGTATATTTTTAATATAAAAAATGATAAAAAGAAGTTGCACACCTCAAAAAGGTCACCATAGAAATATTAGAAAAATCAGAGAAGCCTAAAATCCTAAAAATGAGAAGCATTCACCACCCATCACTCAGATGCTGCATTTAAAAATATATCCATCTACACTATGAAGTTCTTCCTGAATTATTTATAAAAAGTAATTTTGTGTATACACCATTCTACACCGTTCTTTAAAAGCACAAGGGATAAACAGAAAGCATCATTCCTGATACTAAATACTCAACAACTTCATTTTAAATGACTGTGCAGTAAGTATCCCTTTATATGAATCGCCATGAAGGGTTTATTGAATCCTTTATTGTTGGACAATTAGGTTGCTTCCAAAGTTAAATATTCTAATGTTTAATTATTTTCTTGACCTGGAAAAGAAGGCATCTACATTTTATTTGTTATTAACTTTTATTTTTATTTTTACTTTTGAGAGAGAGAAAGAGAGAGAGCAGGAGAGAGGGGCAGAAGGGAAGAGTCTTCAAGCAGACTCCACACTCAGCTTGGAATCCAACACAGGGCTCAATACTACAACCCTGAGATCATGACCTGAGCCAAAATCAAGAGTTGATGCTTAACCCACTGAAGCACCCAGGCGCCATGGCCTATACAAAATTTTTAATTTTTTTTTAACTTTTATTTATTTTTAAGAGGGAGAGAGATTGAGCACAAACAGGGTAGGGACAGATAGGGAAAAAGACACAGAGCCCAAAGCAGGCTCCAGGCTCCGAGCTGTGAGCACAGAGCCCAACGCGGGGCTCAAACCCACAAGCCGTGAGATCATGACCTGAGCCGAAGTCGAATGCTCTCCTGACCTAGCCTCCCAGGTGCCCCACTAAAATTTTTGGACGTTTTAAAATCTTCCAGATCTTTTCTTTACAACCTTTGCTTTTCTTTTATGATGTTTTCTAAGTAGGGTTGTTCTTCTGCTAACATGAAATAGATATTCATCTCTGGTTTTAATTTTATTCTGAAATTCATTTTCTGGAACTGCTGAGATTGAATTCTAATTTTTTTTAAATGACAGATAACTGACTTTTCACCCAGTGCTAATATGCACCTATTCCATGTACTAAATCCTATGTAACTGCCATGTTGCACATTAAGTTCTGATATTCAGTGTTTATGCTGGCACTAGAAGGCCACTTTTAAAATTATCATCATTGTAAGATATGTCTTTAGTCTAAAATAAAAATTGCCCCTGTCTTCTATTCTTGAAGATGTTTTCTTCTTATTTATTAAATGGATGTTCTTCCAAAATGTGCATCAACTCCTCTTCCCTGCTTTACTTCCGTTGGCACTAAGAACATCATGAAATGCAAGGACTAATTTAGGAAGAAACGACAGCTTGCTATGTTGAGCCCATCAATCTAGAAAGATGAGATGGCTTTCATTTACACAGGTTTTCTTTTACATTCCTAATAAAACTTTTATTTTATTTTATATTTAACTTTATATAGCAAAACTGGCTCTTATGGGAGCACAGTTCTATGAAATTCAACAGGTATCTAGATTTGTGTAACCACAACCTCAAATCACAGTATAAAACAGATCTATCGGGGCACCTGGGTGGCTCAGTCCGTTGAGCGTCTGACTGGCTCAAGTCATGATCTTGCGATCCGTAGGTTCAAGCCCTGTGCCAGGCTCTGTGCTGACAGCTCAGAGCCTGGAGCCTGCTTCGGATTCTATGTCTCCCCCTCTCCCTTCCCCTCCCATGATCATGCTCTGTCTCTCTCTCTCTCTCTCTCTCTCTCTCTCTGTCTCTTGATCGCAAATAAACATTAAAAATTTTTAAATAAAATAAATAAAAGAGATCTATCAATCCAATATGGTGCCCTCACTTGGTAGTTCTTACCCTCCCTTCATCCCTAACTCTGGGCAAATGTTGATCTGCTTTCTGTCACTGTAGTTTTGACTTTCTGAGAATATCATATAAACGGAATTATGTCATAGAGCCTTTTGAGCCTGGCCTCTTTCACTCGGCACAATGCCTCTGAGATCCGCGCATCAGGAGCCCATTCTTTTTCTCTGCTGAGTAGTATTCCACTGCATGGACATGCCACTGCTTTTTTCTTTTTCACTCACATGTTGAGAACAGTCGTGGCAGTTACAGTTTTCAGCAATCACGAACAGAACTGCTATAAACATTTGGTGTAGGCTTTTGTGTGCGTGTAATTTTTTTTCCTCAGATAACTAGCAAGGAGTTGGATTTCTGGGTCATTTGATAAATTAGATATTTAACTTCACAAGAAATTTCCACATTATTATTTTTTATTTGAGAGAGAGTAAGCAAGAGAGAGGAGCATAGAGAAAGAGAGAGAGAGAACACTAAGCAGCCTACATGCTAAGTGTGGAGCCTGACACGGGGCTCGATCCCACAACCCTGGGATCATGACCTGAGCCAGAATCAGGAGACAGATGCTAAACCTACTGAGCCACCCAGGCGCCCTGCCAAATTATTTTAAAGAGTGGCAATACTATTCACATTCCTGAAGCAATGTACGAGAATTCCAATTATTTCAACTCTGTCAGAAATACTAAGTTAAGGTTGTTTTTTTTTTGTTTGTTTTTGTTTTTGTTTTTTTTGCTGTGTGTGTGTGTGTGTCTGGTCTAACAGTTATGCAGTGGTATCTTACCATGGTTTTCATTTACATTTTCCTAATGGCTAATGATACTGAACATCTTGTCATTGGCTCAATTGCCTCTTTGTTGAAATGTTTGTTGAAGTTTTTTACCCACTTTTTTTTTATATTGGGTTGTTTATTTTTCTTTTTACTTCTGATTTTTGGAAGTTCTCTATATATTCTTGTTAAAAACTGTTTAAGCTGTACATTTATTTTTTAAGCAAACTCTATTGGCAACGTGGTGCTCCAACTCAGGACCCCAAGATCAAGGACCACAGGCTCTACCGACTATGCCAGCCAGGCATCCTGTAAAATTCTTTATGTATTCTAACCAGAAGTCCTTGTTTAGATATGGGATTTTGAAATGTTTTCCCAGTCTGTGGTTGGTCTTCTCAACTTTTTTTTTCATGACTGCTTGACTATTCTGTGATGATTAAATTTTGAACTTTTTTCAGTTCTTTTTTTATTTTTGGTTAGAACATTTCAATTCTACTCTCTCAGCAAATTTGTTACACAACCATGTTACCAACTATAGTCACCGTGTTTCACATTAGTTCCTCAGAGTTTTACTCATCTTGTAAATGAGTCTGTCACCAGCCTGTCCATCTTTCCTCAATCCCAAGCCTCTGGCTACTACTTTTCTTTTGTTTTAAATTTGTTTTTAATGTTTTATTTATTTTTGAAAGAGGGCGGGGGGAGAGAGAGAGAGAGACAGAAAGACAGACAGACAGACAGACAGACAGAGCATGAGTAGAGGAAGGGCAGAAGGAGAGGGAGACACCAAATCTGAGGCAGGTTCCAGGCTCCAAGCTGCGAGCACAGAGCCCGACACAGGGCTAGAACTCATGAGCCATGAGATCATGACCTCAGCCAGAGCCACTTTTCTAGTCTGTTTCACAGTACTGACTTTTCTTTTTAGGTTCTCCATAAAAGTGATACCACATAGTATCTGTCTTTCTTTTAGCAGTGTCTTTGGCTGACTGGAAGTTTTAATATTGATAAAGTTCAATTTACCCATATATTCCATGGATTATGCTTTTGGTCCCATGTCTGTGAACTCTCTGGTCACAAATGCTCAGTGAAGGTTTCTATAGGCAAGTTGTGTACATTTCTTGTCACCATTTCTTGTTGCCATTATTCCTGAATAGCTTTCATTTTTGCTACTATCTTGAATGGGTTATTGACTTTTCATTCTATCTAAATATACCTTAAGATGTGTGCGAAGATGCAGAAATCTTATTTCCTATCTGGGAATTTTCTTTGAAAGTCTTTCTTCCAATAAATTGAACAGATATGTGTCTACACAGCATTAGGGTGATGTAATGTCAAATAAGTCACACGGCATATTCACGAGAGATGTTTCCATTTGTATCTCTCTCACTATTAATAGCCTAAAATAATACATGAGGGTAAAAAATGTTTTAGGGGTAGACTAGATAGCTAAAATATAGATGAAGGTATGGATAGACAGGATCCATACTCTGGTCACTTGCACACTTGTTACGAGGTAAGAATTAAGAGCTAAGATGGGCGAGCAGGTCAGTCACGATGATGGTCTAATGTTCAAATCCCCAGATCTGTCTTTTATGTAACCAGGTCTGACATGGGGCCATGTTCCTACCAACTGAAGGCAGAAGTTTTTTTTTCTTTTTCTTTTTCTTTTTTTTAAGAACTTTACATTTTTTTTTTTTTTCAGAGACAGAGAGAGACAGAGCTTGAGCAGAGGTGGGGCAGAGAGAGAAGAAGCAGGCTCCAGGCTCTGAGCAAGTGTTCAGCACAGAGCCTGACACGAGGCTCAAACCCACGAACGGTGGGATCATAACCTAAGCCTAAGTTGGACACTCAACCGAGCCTCCCAGGCACCCCTGAAGGCAGAAGTTTTTAACTAGGTTCCAAAAATAAGAATCAAGAGGGAGCAAGCCCACCTGAGTGTATAAGAAAAAAGGGATCGCGAGCGTATGTGCATTTTTCTGGGCAAAAAGACTGAAATTTCATCAGACTCCCCCAAAAACACCATTCCATTTCAAAAAGGCACATGCCTGTTCTCTCCATTCTCTCATTTCAAACATATTCAACTCACTGTACAAATTCAACAAGTATGTTTGAACGAATGAACAAATAAATATTTATCAAATTCTTGTTATATGGCCAAAACGTTAGGTCTGACCTGAAGTGTAAGATATTTTGTCAATTCATTTATTTTGAGAGAGAGAGAGAGAGAGAGAGAGAGCATGCAGGAGGGGCAGAGAGAGACAGTGAGAGAGTGGGAATCAATCCTAATCAGGCTCTGCACCATCAGCACAGAGCCTGACACGGGGCTCAAACTCATAAACCTGTGAAATCAGGACCCAAGCCAAAAGCAAGAGTCAGAGGCTCAACTGACTGAGCTCCCCAGGCACCCCATAATTTTTGTTTAGCCAACATTTAGCGCCTTTGGTCAAGCAGCCTGGCAGAAGATGGAACTCCATGGACAAAAGGGCAATATTCCTGCTCTCAAAGACAAAGGCATAATAGCAAATGTATTTCAGTAGGAGAAGAACCAGGATGAAAGTGTTCATTTTGTTCGGAGAAGGCACACCTGGTGTGCTCAAGGACTGCGAAGAAGGCTTCACAGAGACAGTGGTGCTTGGGTGCCGGTGGGAGTGCAGGTGACAGCGGAGCTCTGAGTAGCTTCTGGAACACTCCATAGCACACCGGGGAACTTGAGGTTGTTGCAGAGTGACAGTGACCTGGAGGCTGGGAGCCCATCTCCAATTGCGTACATTCTCTCTACCACGGATTTCACTAGCGTTTATCATAAAGTCAAGTCGGAGAAGCAGGATTCTAGAATACAGAGCGTCTGGAAACACAGATGTTGAGAGATCGGGGCTCGGTCTTGCTGGAGGATAAAGTGTGTGGGATCCCTAAATCCTCACCTACAGGTTGCCTTTCCCGAAATACCAGCAGAAATACACAACCATTTATGCAAACAGGTGCCCCTTAGCACGCTGTCAAAAAGGTCTTGGAAGCAGGAAACAACTTTAACAACCGTCATTAAGAGACTGGATAAAAACTTCTGGTACACTCACATAATGAAACATTTTGCAATGTTACAAAGTTCAGATTACGTTTTCGGATTAAGATCTCTTCAAATCTGTCTCGAGCTAAGTAAGATCTTCAAAACAGTATAAGCCATAAATGATACGATATTATGTCATCTTTTAAAAAGCCTACAATACAAAACAAAAACAATGCTTGTGTGTTAAAATGTTTCAGTGATCTGTTAGGTTGAAGGTGTCAGTGGCTCCGACTTTTTGCACCTCTCTTCATCCTTGCCTTTTGCCGTGGAGTTTGCACCTTTTTTTTTTAATCATGAGTGGAATCGCCTTTCCCATTCCTTGATACTGAGTTCAGCCGTGTGACCTGCTCCCACCAGTGGACATTAGCAAGTGTGTAGTTATTTCAAAAAGAGGCTTGAAAAGCCTCTTGTATATACCACTCATGCTCTCGTGCATGGCCATTACTGTGAGGACATGTCTGGACCAGGCTTCTGGAAAATGAAAGACAAAGAGGGCAGAGTTGAGTCACCCAGGTTTTCCAAGCAAGGACCACCCTAGATCAGCTGCCAGCCAGCGGACTCCCAGACACGGGAGCAGACCCAGACAAGATCAGAAGCGCCACCTGGCTGACTCCCAGCTGACCACAGACGCACCAACAGGGCTGGCTCAGATCTCAAACCAAGCGTGGAACCCAGCAGCCTCGTCAAATACAAAACTGCATGTCTCTGAGGTTTTGTGGTAATGCCATGAAATGTTATGCTAGCCATAGATAACTACTGTGCTGTATTTTTGTATAACACAGGCTCACCAAGTATCTGGACAGACGCACACTCAGCTATTAATAGAGATACCTCCACGGAACGGACTGGACGGTCAACTTGGACTTCCAAACACTGAAAAAGCAGTGCTGTGCTCTCTAAGAAACAGGATTGCTACTCCTGATTAGATTCGTTGTCCTTCTTTACCCTGTTCTTTAATCAAAAACAGAGGAGATAAGAAAATGCCGGCCCTGATGCCGGCAGCTGCCTATGGCCTTAAGGAGAAGTCTAAATAGTTACAGCACTTACTCTACTAGCTAAAGTGTCAGCAAAGTCAGCTTCTGTTCTTGTCTGGACGCCAATAGTGAGAACATCGGTGAATGAGCCACCTCACCTCTCTTTTTTAGCCCATTTTTCTTCTGTAAAGATCCAAGGGGCTCTTGCTGGGGGTGGGTGGGGTTATTGAGATACTCATTGTGACTCTTCTCAATGGGAGAAGCCAGGATCAGAAATTGCACAAGCTATCGGAAAAGGTGTACCAATGAGCAAATAATGAGCATGATGATGAAGATGATGCAACAATGGTGGTGCTGTGTGGTGTGTATTTTTAGCCCGGTGACAGCCACTTGATCTCTGAAACGCCCTGAGGTTGATCTAGTTTGCGGACTAGGTGATTAAAACAAATGAGATCATGCGGCTGGATACTGATGTGTACAATTATTTCATTTATTCACACCAACCATCCGGGAGAAGATGTAGTTAATGCTTCACCTTTACCAAGTCTAGGAAAAAGAAAGTAATGACAAACTATTCTTACTCGGTTGGATTGCCCTCCCCACACTAAGCTTCAACAAGTACTATTAACAGCCTGCAAGGCATTTAAATTAACTGTAGAAACCCAAACTATCAGGGAATCACGTCTTGGTGAGAAGCATAGAACTGAGAGGTAGTAGGATAGGAAAATACCTTAGAAGAAATGGATCAGGTTTGGGGATTAAAAATATTTGCGCCCATTTCCTAGGAAGGAGGGGGCCCCATAAATATCTTAATTTCTCTGTGTCTGTGTGTTCTCATCCATTTAATGGAAATAGCCAAAGTGCTCCTGTTACAAAAATCAAATTCTGTCATCTGACATCATCTCTCTACTGCCACCTTCAAAACAGGAAGAAGTCTGGCGAAGGATCAATAATGAACCAATGCACTATTGCTACTGATGCTCCCCGTATCTCTTATAGCCAAACTATTTCACTGATTATTATTATTAGGAAGTACAAGGGGGAAGGGGCAGAGAGAGAGAAAGAATACCAACCAGATTCCACACTCAGCATAGAGCCCGACACAGGGCTCAGTCCCTGGATCCTGGGCTCATGACCTGAGCCAAAATCAAGAGTGGACACTCAACCGACTGAGCCACCAGGTTCTCCTTGACTCGTTATTAATGTCCCTTTCCTGGCACACTTTTGTTTTCCAATGTCCACGTGAGGGGATATAACAGATTGGCTGCAGTCAGGGCAGTCCCATTAATACCCAGTCCTCTTAAATCCATAGTACAGTCAAGGGAAAACACCCGTTTATGGATCATACCAGCCCAACCATACACTCACATTTAAATGTAAATGTATGTTTACAAGTGTGTGTGTAGGAGACATAAAATAATTTGCCCAACAAATTATGAATCAAATAGGGACAAAAATCTAGGACCCTGTCCTCCGTTTCAGAACAGCCTCTACAACATTCCCCAACCAGTGTATGTCTGTCGAAGCCATCCATAGCGATCTGCAGAGCTAAAAATGCTAATGCTTATGCCAAACATTGCCATTTAGATAAAATAAATCGCTTATTCCCAGGAAAATCGGAACAATATCCCTACATGTTGAGTTTGATGAGAGTTTGCAGAGACTACCTCAAACCCTTTATTTTCTAATTTAAAAAAATGTTTTAAATGTTTATTTTTGAGAGAGAGAGAGAGAGACAGAGAGAGACAGAGAGAGACAGAGCATGAGTGGTGGAGGGCAGAGAGGGAGAGGAAGACACAGAATCTGAAAAAGGATCGAGGCTCTGAGCCGTCAGCACAGAGCCCGACATGGGGCTTGAACTCCAGAATGGCGAGATCATGACCTGAGCTGAAGAAGGACGCTCAACTAAGCCACCCAGGCACCCCTCAAACCTTTAAAATTTTTTTGTCTTTTTTTTTTTTTTTTTGAGAGACAGAGACAGAGAGTGAGCGGGGGAGGGGCAGAGAGAGAGGGAGACACAGAACTTCAGTGAAGCAGGTTCCAGGCTCTGGGCTGTCAGCACATAGCCTGACATGGGGCTCGAACTCATGAACTACAAGATCATGAACTGATCCAAAGTCAGATGCTTAACCGACTGAGCCACCCAGGCACCTCCTCTCAAACCTTTTAAATACAAGTGACTTCATACGCTTCCTCCCAGATTTCTCCATTGTGCACAGTTCTGCTGAGCTTCCCCAGCACGACTGTTGTCCCCTCCCTCCCCCCAGCAGCGGCTGTCTGTGGGGGCACAGCCCCCAACCCACAATACTGAGTTTTAGCCACAACCTGCTTCTCGGTCAAGTTGTTCTCCAGGTCACATTAAAAGTCCCTCCACCTTGCATTTCGCCTTCCAATTCTTCGCTAAATGCCCAGTTCTTCTGAAGGGCACAAAACCGCCTCAGCGTCCCCGCCCCAGGAGGCAAAATGTTCTCTGCTTACAGATGTCTCAGGCCCTTCCAAACTCTAGTCTTGATCTTGGGAAAAGAAGTAATTAGCCTGATGGGGAGTGAGACTGCCATGTCAGCAATTTTCTCACTGCTGGGTTTTGAAGACACAGAGGCCCAAGCAGGTCAGAAGCAGTGGACTGCTGTCGGTCTTCATGCCCCACTAAGTTCAAATACCAGCGACTCCCCCCAGAGCTCATTAGTTCTGACCCGACACTGCTAATTGCCCCGGGCGCTGAATCAGCTTTCAGGGACACTTGGAGACACTCTCGTTAACATTTCAATCTCAAAGTGCCCTGTCCTTCGAAGACCTAAGTCTCACAAGTTGATGTAAACTCAGAAGAGAGTACACCGAGTACTAGAATAAGGAAAAATGGGTCTACTTTGTGAGGTCCCCATAAAGACAAAACTTGTTGTTATCCCTCTGGAAAGACCCCTGGCATATATTATAAGCAATGTTCCTTCTTTCTTGGAAACGCCAACGTAGAGGTGTTTCTAGATGGGTGGGTTTAGATCAGCGTTTCTCAATCTCAATGCGACTGACATTTTAGGGTGGATGATTCTTCATTGTGGAGCTGTCCTGTGTAATGTAGGGTTTGAGCAGCGTCCCTGATCTCCACACACCAGATGCCAGTAACATGGAGCCCCTACCCCAGGTCAGGACAACAACCAAAAATGTCTCCAGATGTTGCCAAATGTCTCCTGGGAAGGAAAATCGCCCCTTATTCAGAATCCGTGCCTTACAAGATTGTCACCTGCATTAAAAAGAATAGAATAAAATAGGGGCGACTGGGTGGCTCAGTCGGTTGAGTGTCAGACTTCCGCTCAGGTCAGGATCTCACAGTTCATGAGTTCGAGCCCCACTTTGGGCTCTATGCTGACAACTCATAACTTGCTTGGGATTCTCTCTCCCTCTCTCTCTGCCCCTCTCTCACTCCCTTGGTCTCTCCCTATCTCTCACAAAAATAAATAAACATTTAAAGTTTTTTTCAAAGTACAGAAAAAAGAAAATAGGATAGGATAAAAATTATCAGATAGAGTCAACTAAAATATTCTTTCATGAACATATACTTCATTCTTGTTTATTGTATGACTGTGCATATAAATAATGTGAATTTTAAAAGTATCAATAATATTGATAGAGTATCTTATCTTTCAAAAAAAGTGTTGATGCTAAATCTGTTATTGCTAAATCTCCCACTTAAAATCTCTAATTTTTTTCTTAATGATTTATTGCATGCTTTTGAGGCTGTTTTTAATGTAATATAGTTTTCTATAAAAATTAATGGAATTCTGTCTTCTAGGAAGTTAAGACAATTGGGTAATGTATCTGTACCCTAGATACACAAAATTACCAAAACAGAACACCTCGGGCCATCTAGGAAATTAGTGAGTCTTTACTATGTGCTGAAAGAAATGTGTGAAACCAGATCTTGCCATGTGAGGATTTATCATCCACTTCAGGATAAAATCTATGAAATAAGGTCTACGTACATCTCACTTTGTGGACAGATCACACAGCGTTAGTTGGTGAATATCGGAATTGTACAAGAAATGGTATTTACTCAGTCAGGGACATATGACATAAACTCGTAAAAACTGGAACAAGTTTATAATGGTCAAATAATGTTTAACAACACCACAGATATTTCAAGTTTCACGGGCCACACACACACACACACACACACACACACAGTGAGTTCAGAAGAGGACATTCCTGGTTTGTGCCATATCACCATAGGACACGGGAGTGGGATTTTGTAGCTATTGGTGGATCGAGTTTTTAAGTTGAAATGGATATCTGGAATGAGCCAGAAATGCTGAGTGTCTGGAAATGAAATCAACGAGGAAGCTAGGAATCAGAGGCAGAAGGTATATCAAAAATGAGAAGTTATACAAGCCAGGAAGTTCATAAAGGAGACAGGAGGAGCTGGACCCCAAGGGTCCAGCATCTAAGATTCTGGGATCAAGCAAAAAGATAAAGCAAAGTTTCATCCATTCTCCTCTTACATGGGTTCCTTTCTGGGGGAAAAATGATTTCAAGATCTGGCCACGTAGTTGGATAGAAAATGGGTGAAATAATAAGAAAAAGGCCAAGAATTTGGTCCCATTATTTTCTTGAGAAGGAAAAGGATGGATTCCTTGAGACAAAGGACTTAACAACTGGTAAGGATGAAGCCTGGACCTGGAGTAAAATCAGAAGAAGACAGGGGCACCTGGGTGGCTCAGTTGGTCAAGCCGCTGACTTCAGCTCAGGTCATGATCTCACAGTTTGTGGGTTTGAACCCCGTATCAGGCTGTGCTGACAGCTCGGAGCCTGGAGCCTGCTTTGGATTCTGTGTCTCCCTCTCTCTCTGATAGTCCCCCACTCACTCTGTCTCTCTCTCTCTCTCTCAAAAATAAATAAACATTTAAAAAAATTAGAAAAAGACAGCAAAGGAGGAGGGTGCTGTTGGTGTGAAACAAAGCCAGGAGGTGAATTTTTTAAAATATTTTATTTATTTTTAATACAGAGAGAGACAGAGCATGAGAGGGGGAGGGGCAGAGAGAGAAGGAGACACAGAACTGGACGCAGGCTCCAGGCTCTGAGCTAGCTGTTAGCAGAGAGCCTGACGCGGGGCTCGAACCCACGAACGTGAGATCTGACCTGAGCCGAAGCCGGAGGCTTAACCGACTGAGCCACCCAGGCGCCCCAAGGAGGTGAATTTTTAAGAGTGGTCCTGGGGGCACCTGAGAGGCTCAGTAAGCTAAGCATCCAACGCCTGGTTTCAGCTCAGGTCATGATCTCATGGTTCTTGGGTTCAAGCCCTGCAACAGACTCTGTGCTGACAGCACGGAGTCTCCTTGGGATTCTCTCTCTCTGCTCCTCCCCTGCTTGCTATCTTTCTGTTTCAAAATAAACATTAAAAAAAATAAAAATAAAAGCAGTAAAAAGTGGTCCTGATCAAGAGTAAAATGCCAGTGCTGCAAAGTCAGGATAAAGATGGTGAGGGATGGTTTGTTGTTCTTGGAAACATGTCTCCCTGCGCTCCGTGCCCCCTGGGGTGAGCAGGGTCCTTTAGTGCCTCAGATAAGAGATGTGGGTTAGTTTTATAGGGAGAAAACTCCTATTTTCTCTCCCTTAGTTTTGCCCACTCTTCTTCGGTCATTTTAAATTTAGTCTGGATTGTCTTTCAATAGCTGATGTCCCCTCTGTTTTCTGCGGACAGCTGTAGTGATCAGTATCTTTTAGACAGACCATTTATTTCTAGTCTATTTCAAACTCATTGTCTTAAAGTTATAGAGTGTGTGTTTTCCAACATCTTCCGTATTTCAGTTCCTAGCTCTTCTCATCGTTTTACTCTATTTTGCTTCATTCCCAGTTTTTGGATTTGAATGTTGACTCTGCTCGTTTAAATTCTTCTCTCCTGAGATATTAAAATATATAAACATGAACTCATCCTGAACTTATCCCTCTTACGCCACTGACTACACAAGACTGACAGCTATTTAGTTGATCATCTGGCTTTTATCTAACTGACCTATAACCAAAGATCTGATTTCCTCTTGAATTCAAGGATTTAAAGAAAATAGTTTTTAAGCTTGTCATTACTTTTCTTTTTCCTTACTATGTATATTTTTTTAATTGTGGTCAAAGTGTGAGCTTAATACTATTTAAACTTTCAGAGAACTTACTATGCTTGTTATGGCCAAATATATAAACATTTCTATAAACTGTGTTTCACAGACTTTTGAAAAGACCGCCTACGAGGCAGGCACCGGAGTTTCAGTGTTTTTTTTGTTGTTGTTGTTGTTGTAGGGAGCCAGAGGCAATGCGCTCTTGCCAAGTCTGTTGGAGACTATTTCCGCTGGAGCTGGAGGATGTGGCCTGTCACCTACAGCCGGTGGAGTTGCGCTGTCTGAAGAATGAACATTCTTAATGCTGCACACTAGGAGAATTTATTTCTGAGGTCTTTGAACCAGAAAACAAGAATACTTGACTGCTTAAAAACACAGTATTGTCTTGGCAACATTTTAAATATAATTGATGTCGAGGAGCCAAGATGGTGGAGAGGAAGGGAGCTCTGTAAACTCTGTCCACCCCATTTATCGAACCGAGAAGGATATTACTCTCATCTGCGGAAGGAGAAAATACGGACTCCAGAAAGAATAGAACCTCAAGGATACCTGAGTGAGTGAGGGCGAACGGGGGAGATCTGACAATAGGCCAGGCTGGGACGGGCAGGGGAGACAAGATCCCCAGCCCAACGTGGGGGAAGCGCACGGAGCCCGAGAGACAAAGGGAAGAGACAGGGGAGCGTACTTCCTGGCGAGAAGCGGCCGGAGCGCGGCTGCGCCAGGGGCGAGCAATTCGAACTTGGTTTTGGGAACGGGACCACGGACCGCATTTCCACGGCGCACCTCACCCCCTGCACGGACTGCGGGAATGGCGGGTGCCCACAGGAAAAAATAGGGCCCACACCTACACGATCCCCAACAAGGAGTCGGTGATGGGTGGAGGCCTGGGCGAGCGCTTAGACTGCAGGAGCTTCCAGCTCATTTCCAGCAGCGCACAGCGCTGTGAGCAACAGCTATCGGAAACCAAGAGAGACTCAGTTTTTTTGTTGTTGTTGTTTTGTTTTTTGTTTTTCCTTTCCCTCATTGCAATCGCGATCCTGGCTGGGGGTGGGGACTCCGCAATTGAGTCTGTGAAGGTGTGCACTTCACCTCCTGCTGCTCATTTCTCATCAGGCAGGGGCGGAGCCTCTGAGAACAGCCTCCGAAACCTACCACATCAAACCACGCCCATCCACCAGGGGGAGCTGCTGCTGCTTTTGTTTTTTATATAAAAAAATTTTTTTTCTTCACTTGTTTTGTACTTATTTCTTTGTCATTATTACCTCTTTTTCCTTTTTCTTTACTCAATTCTTTTAAATATTACTCCTTATTTTCCTTTCTCCTTTCTCCCTTACTTTTTCACCTTCTTGCAATGCAGATATATTCTCCTGTATCTCATCCTTACCCCCCTAAACTGGTCATACACTTTTAAACGGTCTACTGTCCTTTGTTGTCTCCGACCCCCATATATATATATATATATATAGTTTTCTTTTCTTCTTTCTCTTTTCTTTTTATTTTCTCTTCTTCTCTTCTTTTCGTCTCTTTCCCTCCCATTTTCTTTCTTTTCTTTCCCCCCTGTAATGTGTTTCTTTGTTTGATTTGTCTGTGTGTATGTGTGCTTCTGTTTCCTCTGTGTTTGTCAGTCTGTTTTCCTTCTTAGGACTACACCAAGAAACAACACAAAGTGTGCAAGAAGCGAGTCCCAAATATTGCAGAGTAGGGAAATAAAATACTCACAGGCACAACAAGAGAAACGGAGAGACATCATTAAGAGAATATCTCCTGAAAAGGCAGTCCCTGGACAGTCAATAAGCTTCCTTTAACAGAGAAATATTAATAGGTGCACAGAGCACAACGAGCTTTCTAAAGATGACAAGAGACAGAAAACTAGCAAAAATGACAAAACGAAGAAACTCTCCCCCGAAGAACTTCCAGGAGGAAGTCACAGCCACAGAACTGCTCAAGGCAGATCTAGACAACATATCAGATCAAGAATTTAAAAAGCTTGTCATAAGATTAATTGCTG